>NW_010308368.1:0-3058 GCF_000700745.2 Antrostomus carolinensis
GACCAGCTGATTGTGCTGTGCTTGATGCACCTCAGGATGTGTTTTGCTCTCTTTGCTGCCAGGGCACACTGCTGACACATATGAAGCCTGCTGTCAACCATTTAAGCAGGATTTAAAGTTGGTTATGCAGTGGATACAGTGTGAGTTCTGATTACAATTAACAGAATCACAGAAAATCCACGTCAGTAACATTATCTGTCTCAAAGCTGTGGGGGGGTAGGGGCATATTATGTTGGACCACATGTAGCCATTGCATTTGTGCTGTGTGGTGCCCAAGACCTCCTTCCCTGCTGGGGCCATTAGAGCACGCTTTTTCCCTTGTATAAGCTGTTCTAGTCCGGTGTCCACAGCATGCAGAAAACTACCACCAGATCTGGCATTAACACACGTTAATTCCTGCAGTCTCGGGGGAAATACCAAAAAATCCATACATGAAAACCAAGCTTCACAAAGTAGTAGAAAATACTTAGTAAGGTGCAATTCTACATTGCCAGAAGAACAGAGTAGATTACCCAATCTTTTTCCACGCTGCCCAACCCTTTTGTTACTAATTGTTACCGTTGTCACTTCTCTGCTTTTTAAAGGGAAGTGAGTCATTTTCTCACTACCAGAAATTGACCCACTAGAAGAAGAGCATATATAAGCAAACTTATATATACAGAAACTTGGTCTGAGTTTTACTATTGCAAGGGCTTAATAAAGGACTACAATCTCCAGATATGTCATTTTGACCCTTTACAATCACAGTTAAAAACTATATGATACCATAAATTAATAGTATGGACCTATGTGGTAATATACAGTACAAATATTTTTGTAGTCTACACTGAATTTGAAGTTCTCTTCTATGGAAATAGTTTTTACACTTTGAAACTGTTAAACACGTAAATTTACAGCCAAGCTATCACATGAGATGGCACCTGTCAGTGGTCACAGCTCAGCAGTGGAGTGTAGCAGTGGCACGGGAAATGAAGGTGCTCAGCACCATCCTAGCTCACACCATAATGAAAATCCCCAGTCACAACTCCCAACTACTTACAAAAGTTCAATCTCTCATATTTTGACTCTATTTCTTCAAACCGTTAGCTGACTGCACCTCAAAAAAACATATTCTAGGATTCTGGAGGACAGAAATACCAAAGTAACAAACGGCTATCTCTCTGAAGTAGGTGATACATCAAACTATCAGTGTTTTTTACATTTAGGTAGACATAAGACATCAAAAACGTACACATGTTCAATGTGATGTAACAAGTAACCTATTGCTATTGGAAATTGCTGTTCAGGAAGACCCCCTCCTCCTCACACCCACACACTTAACTGTCTTGAGTAAAACCGAAGATGTGGGATTCTCCTCTATGTATGCATATTTCTCTACTGAAGTATATATATTCAGGACAGTTATTCACAGTTTCTGAATTCAGTTACTGGAGACAGAATGTAGTAATGAAATCTCATCTGATCTGGCTGTGCACTCACTATCCTGGATGATTTTAAGGTCAGTAAGACCAAAGTGATAAATGGGTTGCAACGACTCAAAACCAATAAATCCTGAGGTCCAGATGGGTTTTATCCAAGGTTGTTAAAGATACTAAGAAAGAAGAATGTAGCCTGGTGGCAGTAATCCTGGAAAATCAGATTATTGTGAAGAGGTTTTGGAAGCTACAGGAAAAATAAGACTGACATACAAAAACGTAGTAAGCAAAATAATATGAAGTTACTTAAAATGCATGCATAATTAATGCAAGGAATTTGCACCTGGTATGAAAACACATGCTGAAAACAGAGTTGGATAATAAAAAACCACCTCCAGGAGATAAGGCTTAGCTAAGGCCATTCAATGGCAGGCTTCCCACCCTGACAAAGAAACTCCCTCCTCACCTTCACCCTCATACACACACCACTCCACAAACACCCCATTTTCAGCCAAGATCATCAACAACTGTTTCAAGAACAGTCAGCTAAACCCTGCCCCGAGGCTGAAAGCAAGATGTCTAGAACCTTCCAGGATATCTCCAAGAAAATGAACTAACAAAAAGAAAGAGTAGGACCTTTGCACTTCTCTTTGAATTTCTCCTTCAGTTGAGACTTCATCTGTAATTAGAAAAATTCTGGCAATATTATAGAGGTGAGAAATGAGAGGACTGTCCTTTAAGGGAGAAAAAATAGAGATTATATGCAGTGATGCGGTATTGTTCACTCAAAAAACCCCTGAAGAGATAGATATTAAATATCATCTGCTAAAGTAGTTTTTCAAATCAGATGTTTCAGACAAGATGTGCCTGAAAGTTTCAACATGGTTAGCCTTCATGATTTCTTCTACACTGAAAGAGGGAGGAAACTTCAGATACTTGGAAAAAAAAGTCCATACTGCTAAAAGGTCATCAGAGCATACAATCCAGTGGATTACAGATTTAACTTGAAATTAATCTAAAAGTAATTTAACAGATTACATAGATTTCAAGTAATGAAGACTTTCTCAGTGATAAAGTTAATAGTTAATATAGTTATATATTATATATACTGTATATATAATTAATTCTAACTGATAGATTTATGTGGAAATCTTACTTTGTCAAGCACTAAATTTTGCAGAACTGATGGATAAAAGTAACTGCATGTGTAATACTTCAGCATCTATAAGGCAACTCATGTAATACCAATCAAATTATTTAACAAAATGTAGTATCTGTAACGCATAGTATATAGATTAAAGTTGGCCAATGGAAGGATCTCAGAATTCAGTGTTAATGGCACTTTTTTAGTGAATGTTACTCTGAAGTTTATTTTTTCTAATGAAACCCTGCAAACACCGGTACCTACTAAGGACTGGTACTGATAAGTCCATGGCTGATCAGGTAACAGCGTGGATTTCATGGGATCAAATGCTACATACGCTTAAGTAGGGATGAAATCTGTCCTCCCTGACCTGTATAAAATCAAGACCATTAGGTATAAGGTTATGCTATCAAAAAAGCGCTATTAAAATCGTTAATTTAAAGACACAAAAAAAACCCCCAGAACCTAGGGGTTGTATTGGGTTTGCGTGGCAAGGTTT
>NW_010308369.1:0-5046 GCF_000700745.2 Antrostomus carolinensis
CCCCAACATTCTGTGATTCTGTGATTCAGCACATCCCTGTTAACCCTACAGCTGCCCAGCCTGGGGGGGGACACGGGGACAACCACTCACCTGGCTGATCCAAAGGGATGTGGAGAGCAAAAAATGCAGCTCCAGCTGCAGAACTGACTTCACAGCAGCTTCCTGCCAGGGTGGTGAAATACTTTTGATTCAGGGTTTATATGTAGTTTTACGCTGAATAAATTTCCTCACGACTTTGCCTGCTTGCTGGCAGAGGAAGTGGATTAGTGATGAGTTGTTTAGGATGTGTGCAAACTCTTCTCTCCTTAATATTTGATCCCTTGCAGATATTTGAAGACTTGCCTTTGTTTGTCTGTGTCTTCCCTTGTAGCCTCCGTGTCTGAGAGGCGCTGCCAGCCTGCAGCTAGTGACCTCAGGGCTGTGCAGTCTGATCTGCCATCTCTTCACCTCCAGGATTTTAGGGGCTTCCTGTGTTTCTTCAATCCCTGTTCTCCCTCCGGTTTGCTCTCGAGCTGTCCCAGTTCTTTTGCAGCTCTGTATTGATGAAAATCCAGCTCTCCTTGTTTTCTTAGGTGTGTCTAGCGTGCTAACACGCCTCTGAACGTTGATGTGACATCACCTGCAGCTTGTTTCTAGTGCTTTGTACAGAAATAGTCCTAAAAGCAAGAACAAACCCAATAAATCCAGTGACAGTGTGAGTGGCTGTAGGCTTGACCCAGCTGTTTTGTTTGTTTCAACGGTTGGACTTGATGATCTTAGAGGTCTTCTCCAACCTTTATGGTTCTATAATTGGGATCCTCAGGTGAAACAACTTTCAGCTGGACACTGGAGCACAGCAGCACTGCAGGAGCCCTTCTTTTTGAGGGTTCAAACTACATGATGTTCTTTAAAGATGGAGTTAATTTTTTTGTTGAGGAGCTTCAAAATATCGGTGCTCTGTAAAAGGAGTGAGATGCTGGGGTTTTTTTGGTTGATGTGACGTGAAAAAGTAGGAGTATGAGATGCCCTGAGTTGTTTCTTACGCTGAAACACGTCTCACACGTGCAGGAGAGGGGTTACAGTAGAGCAAGAGCTCTTTTAGCCTGTGCTGGAAGTTATCTGGGGTTTATCTTACCTCAGGTTATCTCTTTGAAGAGGAGGCATTCACCAGCAGCAGCAGCACAGGTAATTATGTGCAGGGTGAGTGCCACAGCAGCGCTAAAGAGCTGCTGGCCAAAGACCTTGAGATACCACTGAGCAAACTAGTAGGTTAATGGCTCTTCCTACGTAGCCATTGTTGAGAATTAATGATTAACCCCCTAATTAACTTCTGTTATTTCAAACGTGAACATTTCAGGGGGTTCCTGCCTTTCTAGCATGTACCTGTAGGACCATAAATCCCAACACAGCAGGTGGAAAGAAGAGCTGATAAGATGTGACTCCACTCCCTCAGAACTTCCTCCATCACATCACCTTGCGCATCGTTCCCCGGGGAGTTTAGTGAGGCTGCAGGACGCTGGTGTCTCTCGTACCGGGAGCAGCTGCGTGGGGCTGAGCATCAAGGGGGAGGCTTGTTGTCATCAGAGGATAACAAATTGCTGCTTCTCCTGTCTCAGCTCCCTCTTGTTGTGTTAATGCCCATCCCTTTAGATCCTGGAGGCCTTTGGGGAAGGGGAATGTGAATGTATCGGAAGTAGCGGAGGGAAAAGTTTTGTTTAAATATTTTAAAGGGGGAAAGAGCAGAGACAAAAATCACAATCCTGGAAGAGCAAAAGCCTGAGTGATCCCTGAGAGAATATCCTCAATTCCCAGTCAGCCCTGGTTAATATACTGACCATGATGAGATATGATATGGGATATCTCATTAGCATATCCAAATGTCAATTTGGGGTTTGCTAATTACTACACTTCCCCCATCCCAGCCCTTTGCACTTGCAGACCAGCAAATCACGATGACCTTGGACTTCCAGCAGCAACTAAAAACATCAGTACATTATTAACATTCTTCTCATAACAAATCCCAGACTGAAACCAAACCACAGCTATTGCAGCTACTGAGAAGACAATTAACTCCATCCTGGTGAGACCAGGACAGAGAGGTTGTAAAGCTGCCTTCCTTCACTGCTTAAAGTCACACAAATTGCTGAGCTGAAATAAATGATCACAAGTAAATTGTGACTCTCTTGTGGATCACTTACTTACCCTGCTGTTTTCTTCTTGGCTTTGCAGTGCCTTCTCCTAGTGCCTTGCTGGTTGACAATCCCACCTCCTTTGGAAACGCCAAGGAAGTAATAGCAATCAAAGATTATTGTCCCACTAATTTCACCACTTTGAAGTTCTCCAAGGGAGACCACCTTTATGTCTTAGACACGTCGGGAGGCGAGTGGTGGTACGCTCACAACACCACGGAAATGGGTTACATCCCTTCCTCCTACGTCCAGCCTGTCAACTACCGCAACTCCTCCTTAACAGACAGCGGGATGATAGACAACCTACTGGAGAGCCCTGATGAGGGAGTCAAGGAGCTGGACCTGCTTGGAGAATGGACTGATGTGAAAAGAAACTCTCTGAAAACCTACAATAACAACCCTTTCTTGAATGGTGTCCAGACAAACCCGTTTCTCAATGGGAATTTGCCAACGGTGCCCAGCTCAGACAGAGAGTCCAGCGTCGCTGTTGACTTGCTGCTCTTCGACACGGGGGCTCCTGCTTCAACCGGCTCCAGTCTGGCCGCTAATAGCAGCTTGGGTAACATTTTTGATGAGTTTCCATCTACAAACAGGCTGGATCTGGAACAACCTGTGAGAAGGGACAATCCCTTTTTCAGGAGTAAACGCTCCTACAGTTTGTCTGAACTATCTGTTCTTCAGGCCAAGTCAGATGCTCCAACGTCATCAGGTTTCTTCAGTGGTTTGAAGTCTCCCACCCCTGAGCAGTTCCAGAGCCGGGAAGATTTTAGGACAGCGTGGTTGAACCACAGGAAGTTGGCTCGGTCTTGCCATGACTTGGATTTACTAGGTCAGAATCCTGGCTGGGGTCAAACACAACCTGTGGAGACCAACATTGTCTGCAAGCTGGATAGTTCTGGTGGAGCTGTTCAGCTTCCAGACACCAATATCAGCATCCACGTTCCTGAAGGTCACGTGTGCCCTGGGGAGACACAACAGATCTCCATGAAAGCGATGCTGGATCCACCACTGGAGCTGAACAGTGACAAGTGCAGCACCATCAGCCCGGTCCTACAGATCAAACTCAGCAACATGGAGGTGAAAACCTTCATCGTTCTAGAGATGAAAGTGTCAGCAGAGGTCAAGAACGACATCATGAGCAAGAGTTTGGTGGGATTGCAGTGCCTGCGGAGCGACTTGAAAGAGGGGCCGTACACACCGATGCAGCTGAGCTATTCCTATGGGGACACGATCCAGGTGCAGCTGGAGAACCTGGAACCTTGCATGTACATCGCAGCCGTAGCCCAAGGGCAGAACATCCTCTACCCTTACACGGTTTGGGATTACATCAACAAGAAGATCACGGTTGGTGTCTACGGCCCAAAACACATCCACCCTTCCTTTAAAACCGTCGTGGCCATATTCGGGCACGAATGCGCACCCAAGACTCTCCTGGTGAACGAGGTCACCAGACAGTCTCACAACCCGGCTCCTGTTGCTCTCCAACTCTGGGGTAAACATCAGTTTGCTCTGTCCCGACCTCAGGACCTCAAACTCTGCATGTTCTCCAACATGACCAACTATGAGGTGAAAGCTAGCGAGCAAGCCAAAATCGTGCGAGGCTTCCAGATGAAGCTGGGCAAGGTCAGCCGCCTTATCTTCCCCATTGTGTCCCACGACCCCAATGACCTCTCAGACTTCACACTAAGGATACAGGTCAAGGATGACAAAGATGCCATTTTGACCCAATTCTGTGTCCAAACGCCACAACCTCCTCCAAAAAGTGCCATCAAACCGACAGGGCAGAGACGGTTCCTCAAGAAGAATGAGGTTGGAAAGATCATCCTTTCACCTCTGGCTGCCACCACCAAGTATCCAGTTTTTCAGGACCGGCCAGTGTTGAGCTTGAAGTATGGGAAGCTGCTGAAGACGGTGGTGAGGCAAAGCAAGAACCACTATTTGCTGGAGTACAAGAAAGGAGACGTCGTAGCCCTCCTCAGTGAGGAGAAGATCAAGTTAAAAGGCCAACTGTGGACCAAGGAGTGGTATATTGGTTACTACCAGGGAAAAGTAGGCCTTGTACACACCAAAAATGTTCTGGTGGTTGGAAAAGTCAAGCCCAGCTACTTCTCTGGGCCAGATCTCACCACCAGCTTGTTGTTGGAGCAGATCCTGAGGCCTTGCAAGTTCCTAACCTACATCTACGCCTCTGTGAGGACTCTGCTCATGGAGAACCTCAGCAGCTGGCGGTCCTTCGCCGATGCTCTGGGGTACTTGAACTTGCCGCTGACTTTTTTCTGCCGAGCGGAGTTGGACAGCGAGCCGGAGCGTGTGGCCTCCGTCTTGGAGAAGCTGAAGGAAGACTGCAACAACACCGAGAACAAGGAGAGGAAATCTTTCCAGAAGGAGCTGATGACGGTGAGTTTGAGGGGCTGACTCTGGGGACCTTCATTCCCCGCTGTGGAGAGCGATGAGGGTGAATGGGAGGTGGAAGTTTCCCAGTGCAGTCTGTAGAAGGTGAAGGCCATGTTGAAGGTCTTCTGCAGGCTGCTCAGCACAGCCAGGTGGAAGTTCAGCCCTGCAGTTGTTTGTCTTGGTGGGTTCCTGCTTTAACGGGATTGTGGCCAAAAATGATGAACACAGTGGGTGAAATTCCATAGGTAGGTGTTGTGTGAGGGCAGCCGTCAAGCCTGCTTTGGAAGTGAGACCATCTGGAGCCCCTCAAGATCAAGGTGATGTTGGTCCAGTGCTTTCATAGCACTCAGCTGGTCCTCGCTGCTGGGTACTGACGTTTCAGCCTTTGACAATGCACATTTTGAGGAGCTACCCGAGAGCTGCTGGTCTCCTCAACCCTGGTGTCAAGGTGTGTGATGCTGGGTCCTGCACTTGGGTCACAACA
>NW_010308370.1:0-1123 GCF_000700745.2 Antrostomus carolinensis
GAACAGTCACTGTGTCCTGGTGGACCCAGGAGGTGGAACCAAGGTGACAACCCCCTGCACCGTGTCCCAGCCAGGACCTGGGGACACCAGCTTGTCCCTCTCCTCTGGGATGTCTTCTCATGAGCCAAGCGTGGAGAGAAACAGGCACCAAGGCACAAACCCAGCCTGAAACCCCGACCTTCCCCGCTCAGGGCTCACGGGTCTCCGTGTCTCCTGTCCTCCACCGTGGCCAGAGGCCACCACAGACCACCAAGGGCTGTGACCTGCTGGCAGCCACCAACGTGGCCCGTGCTGGGTGACCCCTGACCACCCTGGGCTGGTGTGGCCGTCCAAACACGTCCCTTCTCCCGTGTCTGCCTCTTCCCTCTCCCTGGAGACATCTGAGGTGACTTCCTGAGCTCCATGACACCAGCTCTTGGGATCAACTGGATCCTTCTCCATTTTACAAACCTTGGGAAAACTCTTCCCCACGTCCACAGGGACCTCAGGGCTCAGCTGTCCCTGTCCCCCCTCACCCCGGAGCTCCTGGCACCCTCAGGGTGTCCCAGCCCTGCTCCTCCCTTGGCCAACACCCAACTTGGCTTCAGGCCGGAGCTTTTGGTGCCACTGGAGGGAAAATGGCAGCTGAGGAGGAGCTGGAGAGCAGGGACAGGCTGGGGACAGTCACCTGCCACCGTGTCCCAGCCAGCAGGGGACAGGCCAACACTGCCAGGGACGCAGGGGACAGGATGGAGCTGGAAGGAAGCTCAAGAGAAACCACCCATGTCCCTGTCCATGTCCTTCACCTGCTTCCTTCTCCTTCCATCACCTGCTTCCTTGTCCTTCATCCATCTTCTTCCCATCACTTGCTTCCTTGTCCATCACCCGACTCATTGTCCTTCACCTGCTTCCATGTCCTTCATCCCCTTCCTTCTCCTTCAGCTGCTTGTCCTTCACCTGCTTCCTTGTCCTTCCATCACCTGCTTCCTTGTCCTTCATCCATCTTCTTCCCATCACTTGCTTCCTTGTCCATCACCCGACTCATTGTCCTTCACCTGCTTCCGTGTCCTTCACCCATGTCCATGTCCTTCATCGACTTCCTTCTCCTTCACCTGCTTGTCCTTCACCTGCTTCCTTGTCCTTC
>NW_010308371.1:0-27516 GCF_000700745.2 Antrostomus carolinensis
GGGACCCGCGGGAAGAACGCGAGAGCGAGCGTTCGGTTCGCCGCCCGCTGTCTGCGCAGCGCGGCGCACCCTCCACCTTCCCGCCGCCGGGATCAGCGAGTCGGTAATCCCCCGGTAACTGCCCGCCTCCCCCCGGCAGCCATTAAGGATGTCACACCGGCCTTACAGAACAAGGATGTCATGTTTAGTTCTGTCTAGAATTACTTCCAATAATTTACAGAGCACTTATATTAAACAATGAAAGCATAAAATTGAGAAGACAGTTCAGAAAGGCACACGATACAATCAGGTTTGTCACGAACACCAGTGTCCATAGCACTCTAGTTCAAGCTCAGTTTATTACAAACAATATAAAAAATCAGCATTGCAGCAGGTGGTATTTCAAGCACCAAGCCCGTTTTGTCTGCACACATCACATTCCAACGCACTTCAGCCTGGCCAGCAAGGAACAGTCACTTCACAAGCTCCCCCAGCTAGGGCTGAAGCGTAAGGTGTTGTTCTAATAGTGGTTGTGCTTTTATTTTGTGAAGTGAAGGGACACAGCATCCAGGCTTGGCAGCTGTATGGGTAGCACTGAACTTTGGTTCAACACTTTTTACATACACAATATATGGCCAATTACTACATTCAAACTACTGAAGTCATCTGTAAAGCTCTTCTAATTATACAAGGGCAGCCAGTAACAGAAAAATACTCTCAAGAGGAGGGAGAAGGAAGTCATACGGAGAAAAAACAAAAGCAAAACAAAACCCAAACAACCTAGATTTAGCTATTTTGAATAAATGACTGAAAGCAGCTTAGTCAAAAAAAAAAAAAAATAATAAGTGAACACACAAAGAAAGCTGAAAGCATGATCTGCAGAGAAGCCAAAATGCAACGGAAGCTCCAATGACCATAAAGCCAAAAGGCTCATCAGGCAGAAGTCATCTCAGCCCAGGAATGGTTTTCCATTTCTTGGGGTCTGCAGGAAATGGTATCTGAAGTACCATCCACCTTGCAGCTCAGGTGGTGGTTCACGTCCAAGTCAAAAGGCTGAAGACATGTCCCAGCACCCCACAGTTCCAAAACGCTTGCCTACGTCACAAGTTAGTTGACCACTTTTGTTATTTTAGTGATGCGATCAGCTAATGACAATACAGAAAACTGCCAACAAGCAGCTGGACACAAATACCAACTTATTACAGTTTTAGCTAATTTTGCTAATAGGCAAATCATTGTTTATTTGTTTTTACAAAATCTCAGTCCTGAGAGGCTACATGCAGAAAACAGATTTGTGTAAAGTTCTCTTTATTACAGGCAACATTAGTCCATACAATAATACACAATACTGACATACAAGTGTAATCTTCCAAAATCATCATTTAAACAGCAAAGACCAAGAAACAGAATTTTAACTACTTCATTTTCAAAAATTAATACTTTTTTCCTCCCAAGATCCTTTTTCAGTAAATTATAGTGAAACATACAAATAGAGAAAAAATACCCATTCAACATATAGTGTAGTTAAATGGTTATTTTGTTTAAAATCTTTAATAAGAAAATCCTTTTTAGCAACCTACATATAGATAAGTAGCAAACTTTGTTTTAAACAAATCCTCTCCATTAAAAGATCTGAAGAATTTTCATCCATCATTTTCTTCTTAGCCCATAACACTCTTGTTTTGTAATACCTTGATACCTGGAAGTTTTTCAACTGAAGGACTTGATACCAGGGGGCTTCCTAGACATTATAACCTCTCTTTCCCCCCTTCTATTTCCTAACTTTCTGTCCAACAGAAGGTGAGTAAGCACATAATACCTCTGATTTTTTTTAATCACCACTCTGTTTCATGAGAGCATAGACAGGTCTGCTCAATCCCCCTAAATCTACTATATTTTGCTGTTCAGGAGGAACAATATATGCCAATAAAAGCAGAAAACCTGCAGCTTTTCTGTCACATGCTTTTAATTATTGTCAAATTTTCTGGTTTATGCTTCCAGCTGATAACATGTATGTGTCATCTCAGTATTAGTTTAAATCTTTAAACAAAAAACTATATTTTCCAAAGTCATTATCACTGGGAGCAATCAAGTGGTCTTTTCTTGCTTTGCTGAGCTTCATTCTTAAAACTTGTCTTCGTTCTTCCCACTCATGGAGTTCAGCATTTCCATGGGCAAATTTACAGTTGTTTCCTTCAGTGCAAGTACCAGCCATATATCTGTTAAGAAATTTCAAATAGTGTTTCCATAGAATTATCATGATCATTACTGTATCTAGGTATTTTCCTCTAGACGTATTTTTCAAACATACTACAATATTAAGGACAAAAAAAAAAAAAAATTGAAGAGTATCTACTTTTTATGTAAGACAATACTAACTCTGTTTATCATTTGATTATGTTAATCAGGTAAATTAATACCTTATCATTTAACTCACTAAGCTAAAGTACTGCTATTGTTAAAAACGCAATTAATTAATTACATTGTTAACTAAATTTGGGTTTAAGTACTCAGTATGCCTTAAGAATCTATTTTATCCTAGTATTTTTGTATTAAGTTATAAGCATGCCAGTTTGTATTCACTTTATACTGCATATCTGAGGTGCGTTAGTGTTCAAAACATCAAATACCTTTAAGATGTTACTTAAAAATTTAGCAAAGTAAGCTTCCATGCAAAGACTGCAAACAAAAATAACTTGCTTTGTATGCTGTGCTATTTCTCAAGACCTCCAAGACATTCAAAATCCTTAACTTGAAATGGAGTAACAAAGGTCTCCATACCAGCAAATTGAATCTTTAACTCTGGAATGCATATTCCGAAGTTTTTAGCCTTCCAAGAAGATTCCAACAGTGGAAAGAACTTTCAACAGATTTACAAAAAAAAAAAAATCATCTGCAGTCAGGTAAACAGGCTGCATTTAACAATTAAAGGGAGCAGCAAAACATACGACCAATGCTGGGGAAAACCCCCAGGGTCTTGTAAGTTCTCTTCCACACTTTCATAAATTATTTCCATAATTTATTCATAAATTATGGATTTTAACAAATTTGTTTTGATGCTAACATTTCTACTTGCCTTAAAGCTCCAGTATCACTATCCAGCTAGGTACTGTTCTTGTGTTCCACAGGTAATTAATATGCAGATACCTAAATAAACTTGTAGTAATACCAACAAGCTGCAATAAACTTGCAACTCTTCATTAACATCACACAAGCAATTCATTTAGTTCCACAATTAGGCACCTTGTCACTTCCTGAGTTCTACAAGTACATGTTAAAATACTGTTAATTACTTAATTTCTTGTTGAAAGATGTATGCAAAGCAAGAAATACTAGAAACATTGTGTTTCAAAACTAACAACCGCCTTAATTATTTACACTATAAACTGTAATCTTCAGCATTTTTGACATCTTAAAAACCACATACCTATCACAAAGGCTAAAATATCCAGTTGGAAAGCGATACTGCCAGCAGTTTTGATCGTCCTCAGTGTGAAAAACCTTCTCTTTATGCTTCTCAGAAGAAATGTGACCCTGCCATTGCTTCTCACTATTACAGTTCTTCCCACACATCCAACAGTGAAAATCCACCTGTTTTACAGGAAATGTGAAAACAAAACATTGGTAATTCAATACTATAAGCAAAGAACTGCTCCTAATACATTTTGGATGTTTTCTTTATGTTGGCCTGTAAATTGCTGTTTACCTAATCAGATATAGTTATTTAAACAATCACCTGAAGTTTATGATCTCCACTGGCTTTAGAGGATTCAGAGGAACTGCTTTACAGTGTCAGTTAAAGTTTGCATTTAGTGCAGCTAGCTATGATCTAAGGAAGCACCAAGAAAATAAAGACAACAACATATGCTACTGACTGGGGATGGGGAGAAAAACAACAACAAAAAAACCTCACATGTGAATTTAGAACTATGCCTATGATTACTTACTGTAACTTCAGCATAGTCAGTCGGCATGTGAATTTGCTTCCCATTTTCTTTGTTTGCCTGAGCAGATGTATCATCTCCTTTTTCTGGTTTTTGACTTTTTAGCCATATGTCATACAACTGCTCCAAGTCTTGAACTAATGAGAGCAGAAGCTAAAATAAGTAATTAGCAATTAAGGCAAGAGTTTAAGAATGCTAGATAAACGACTGAGTTTGCAAGCATAATTCAGCCCCCACCTATTGTAAGAAGAAAAAAGGAAGGACATGATGTAGACAGTTAGACAGTTTAGAGATAAGAGCCAAGAGCAATATCAATCTCTGGCTACTTACCAAGACCTATTTCTGCCTCTCTAGAGGAAAGTAAGATGTTACACTTTTCTGAACAGGCACCCAAAGTACAGGTAACAACTGTGCCACTAGATAACAACTGTGCTGCTGTGTATCACTATCTGAATTTTGAAGTCCTAATACAAGGGGTGCTACAGTTTTTGGTGAATTTAGTCTGCTTTCTTGCAGAACATGATAATATCGTTTATGCCATTTATTACTTTTGATTTTTGATTTTTTCCCTCCAGTAACACTCTAATGGGATAACAAGACAACAACAGAAATTGAATAGTAATTCCCAGTAAATACACTGGGAGGGGGAAAACTCTTTCACAAATAGCTTGCTCCCATATGTTGGCAACAGAATCCTGGTGTATGCACAAGGCAATAGAGGGTATTAATACCAAACAATATTGCTGGATGGATCAATATACTATTTATAAAACATAAAAAAAATTGATACAAACTATTGTTAAAAAACACATCAAGCAACAAATATATAAAATAGCTATGTTTGTTTAATATTGTTTTTGAACACTCAGTCTGGGCTTACTCAAATTTAAAAAAGGCACCTGCAAGGTTTACTACAAAATAGAGTGAAAGAAAGTGGGTTAAAAAGTAATTGAGGAACAAGAATGAAAAGCAGAACAGTTAAGATTTACAACATGTTAGATTTACTCTTCTACTTACTGCTGTTCTCCTTCATATAGGTCCACATCTCCCTTTCCTCAGGACTGTGAGCAAATGAGCAGTTTCCATCATACTGACATTTCTTGCCTGAAGCAATATGATTGCATAACTGGAAAGTTAATAAAAAAAATATCTTTATGAATATAAAGTAAAATGGGTGACAGTAGAAAATGGGGTTTTTTTCCTAGTCTTGGCTAGTGTTTCCCCTCCCAGACATTTATATCACATGAAAAATAAAATCATGTTTACTTTATAAAAAACTCATATACTGTAGTTAGAAATAGCAAACTGCTGAAAGCAAGTACCATGACTGCTTTTTACCTCCTAACAGATTAACAGACCACATATATGTTTAAACTATTTCTGAAATATTTATTGAAAATAGTAAGAACTTAGTTTAATCACTAAGACTGAACTCTGTAGAAATACAATTAATATATTCCCACCAACTCCCATGGGAAGTTCTGCAGAACTGATGAAACCAGCCCAATTACTAGCAGTTTCCAGTTATCCTATTTTCTTAACTAAAATGATAGTTTTAGGTTAACATACATCAAATTGCAGAGGCACTTGTTTCTTTGCAGGAAGAGGACGAATGGTCATCCACTTCTTACGTTCATTAGACATTACTAGCACAACACGGCGATCTTTGGTCCATCTAAAAGCCAGATGTGTTCAATGAAAGAAAATACTATTAAAAAAAGACACACTGTGTACATAGAAGCAGAAAAGCCCAGAAAATTTCTTTATAAAAAGCTTTCACCATATTTTTGAGATTTAAGTAAATTCTACTAGAAACTCTACCATAACTGATAATCAAAAAAACCCAAAACAAACAGCCACTAAAGTGTTTCTCATTACCAATTTTTAACATACTACAAAGAGATGACTGTGTTCTGCTTCAATATTTTTTTAACTCCTTTTGTGACTCTTTCCTAAGCAGTAACAAAGTTTCCCAAAAGAGGTTTTAAATGGCTGACAAAAATGTAAATTTTTCACTGTTTGGTTCTACTTACGGGTGTCTTGCCTTTGCACTACAGTATTTTTTGTTTCTGTCTGGCTCATTAACTTGACCATTTCTCCAGCACTGACCACAAACAAACTTCATCTTCAAATTAAGTGATCCACATTTCATTTGGTTCCCAAGGATCTTAAGCCAAAAAAATAACAACAACAACAACAACAAAAGGTATTGTGTATCTGCAAAGAAATCCATACCTAATTATGAACTACCCCGTACAATAAAGTTTACAACACACATCTGGAAGCAGATGTTATGCTGCATTGTTTTGTAACAGTTTAGCTTTTACTTTCAAACTAGATAATTCTTAACAAATGCATCTTTATTTAACTTATTTCTGATTTAGGTATATGTACCCAGAAGTTGTGCTAATATATACAAACTAAACGTATAAAAGCCCTACATTTTGAAAAGATAATTAATTGCCCTGTGGCAGCTGACTTTAAAGTTATATTTAGGTTTTATGTTCTGCCTATGACAGAATAAGCAAAGCAAACGGAATTGCATACAAGCAAAGCCGGCATTTTAGCGTAAGTGGAGCAAGCCAAAGGAAACCTACAATGAGACAGATTATTTGAAGAGAGCATTAAAAAAAGTAATTTCTAAAATAAGCTACATTATACACAGACATAGAAAAAGAATTATCAAAGTCACTGTAGAATTAGTTTAACAGAAAAACAAAAATACCTGTGATCCATGTGCACTAGCCTCCATGTTCTGCCAGTACTTCTTTGATTCTTGAACAATGGTATCATGTGAAATACCTGTAAAGGAAGGCAAAACGTTCTTGAGCACTTACAAATGCTGTAGAATTTAAGACAGGCTCAAACTGGAATGCTACTGAAGCTCCAAAGCTTTTATCTATTTTTCTTTTTATATATTATATACATATATATACACTCATGTGTGTGGGTGTGCACATATGTTTACATACATACACACATGTACGCTTAAAAATCTCATGAGGGCCTCCAAAATAGAAATATTGTATATAAATTTTTTAAATTACAGCTTGCTCAAGTAAGTTAAGATGCATCTTTGAGTATTTATTTTATCATAATGTACTAAACCTCTAATTACAATCTGACTAGAAAAGCTGCATTGTATTACGAACCACAGAAAAAATATCCAAAATGCAAGCCGTCAGACACTAGATTGCTCCCGCTTTCTTTAAAAAGATTTTAAACAAGCCCTATTTCTTAGGTTTTGTTCCAGAAAAAAACATTCTTATAAATACTTTGGCTAAGGTTCCTATCAGAGCTATACAGTGTTTACACACACTGTGAGATTTACTGCTCTAATTCCATACAAACACAGACCACCATCTGTGTTTGGATTTGAGGGCTCATAAAATGCTGCTTTCTGAGGTAGCATCCTTTTACTTCCCACACCTTATACTCAGAAGAGGAACCTCCTACAAAAAGCAGAGATTGAGCATTAACTGACTTTGGCTAAGCATGAGAGCAGCATGAACACATCATAAAATAAAAAACATGCCTTCTGCGGCAAATCAAGTTTCCTGGAGAACCCAACCCTTCAAAGTAGAAATTATAGAAGAAGTATTTGCTATCCTTCACTTTGTAGGGGCAGCTGGGAAGAAAATAACTGTTTTACTTTCACACAGATACTTCTAAAGATTCATTGCAGGAAAGAGAACAGGAAATCGGCAAAGAAGCCTCTGTTTGCGTTTCTACTTCCAAAATTTTCAGGTCAGTATGACATATTGTGTCAGTGTGCCTGTACAAGAATCTAGACAGAAAGCTGAAGCAGTAAGGAGTCTCTTTTTCAAAGAGGAGAGAGGTAGGTAAGTCACAGACATAAAGGGGCAAAAATGCCAGAAATACTGTAACACATTGGGATTGCCACATTCCCTTTTTTCCTCCATTCACTGCAATGATCTAACATGATCACTTAATATGTAAAGTACTGCTGTCATACAGAGCAAGGTAGGAAGAATGACCAACTGTTATTTGGTACAAATAACTTACTGCTAACACTTTAACTGCCTTTAAAAAAAAAACAAACTTGTGACCAAGGAATGGGCTGTAAGTACAGAGACATGTCATTCAAAAGCTATCAGCTAGAAATAAAGTAGTAAAATTTGTTATCCTCAAAGAAGCCAAAAAAACCAAGCCAGATCAACAAAAAGCAGCCAAAATGTACTGTGTGACCAAGTACAGAAAAATAGATAAGTTTTATCAACACATACACTAACAAGAGATAAAGTAGCAAACTGGAAAGCTTTATTTCTAGCTCAATACATGAGAATATCAGAATGGTAGTAAGCTAAAACAAAGGCTTAACTCTAGAAAAAGAGTTGCTTCTTGTACTGGGGGAGGGAGGGAAATGATGGCATAAATATTTCAAGTTTTTCTTTCAGTGCTGTGTGAAAATTAAATCGATCAAGATCTTCCTAACTTTGAAGGTTTAAAGATAAAAACAAATCTAGTTTGACTTGGATTTAGTATCTGCTCATGACTTCTAGTTTTATTTCAAGAAAAAAAAAATCTGATCACAATGAGCAATTTTGACAGTTTTTATTATCAAGAACTTGCTAATTTTGAAAAGCTAGTAGCCTACTCAACACTTTTTATCATATTAACATTACTGTTTATTGAACGTGATGTATTAAAGATTCCAGCAAACTTCAAGTGAGTGCACTGATCCCAAGTTGCTAATTTCAGAAGGGAGCCGAGACAAGGAAGAAGTGGCATTACAGCGAAGAGTAAAGTAAGCATCTTACAAACATACCTGTTTCCTTTTGCATTATCCAGACTTTAAGCTCTACCAGGCTGTGAGCATAAAAGCATTTATCCTCTCGTAAGCAGCCATAGTGCACCTCATGTCTGCATAGGTCAAGTTGACATCGAACTTGAAAAGGGCGGATTTTGGAATATTTCACCATAGTTTCTCGCAAAATGTGGACAAGGCACCTGTTTTGAAAACAGTTTTAGATATTTCTTAAAATTACTTTGTTCATATGCGGAAAAACATGTAAAATAACCAGCCCTCATCACAGCTTATTCAAATACCTTTCTAACACTTTTCACTTGAAATCAGAAAGCCAAAAAAGTTTCCAGAAGGAAGAAGCATCTAATTATGATTTATAGGCTTAGTAAACCAACATCGCAGAACAGTATTGTTGTGAAATCCAGAGGTTCCTCTTCTGCAAAGCATTACTGAATTCAATTCAACTGGATCACTGGTTTCCAAGAGGGAAAGCATATCGTGTGCACTTTCAAGTTTATATCCTGATCTAATTACAAACTCAAGTACTTATTCTTTTGTAGAGCACCACTGAAGAAAGAGTTGACACATCAGAGTAACAGCTTTGCTCTTACAGCTGTAGTGTTTCCTCAATACAGGGAAGTGGAGTACAAACAAAGCAATTAAAATGCTCCCACTTCCATTATATAAAAATGTAAGTCTATTAATTCTCAAAAACTTATTTAACACTATTACCACTGTGAAGTCTTTGTTAACTTTCAAAGAATAATTAAAGACACTTTCCTCACACTATTTTTATCAACTGAATTAATAAGGTCTATGGTCTATTTCAACACTGTAATGAAGGTAAACCTGTTCTTAACTGAGTTAAAACTACAGTAAAATAAGCAAAACAGACTGAAGAAAGAGCAAACTTATTAATTCCTGTATTAATTTAACATCACACATCTATTTACACCAATGCAGCTCACCAGGTAGGTAAGCTATTAACAAACTGACATCAAAACCAGTAAGATTCAAACATGAGGGTGGATACCGCTGATTTTGAATGTATTGATAAAGAAATAGTTCACTTTCACTTTAGTTACATGAGACAATCATGGTTCAGTAAGTTTGACTTACCAATACCACACAAGCATAACAGTCACTTAGCAAGGAAGAGAAGTTAATCAACAGATAAGAAATTAAAGTCAATATTAAAAAATGTCCTGAATCCTTTGCTTTTAATCTGAAACTTAAAGATATGGTATTTCAGACATACTTGTTATCTTCAAAGTCATGCATAGCAGGGTGAGAACAAGATGAGGAGTTATCCTTGTTCCTTTTGCTTATGATTCTGGGTTTATGATCAAAACATTTCTGGAATACAAAAACAGGTAATTACTGAATATGCATTTTATACATTTTTAAATGTACCTTACCTTAAAGATTTTAATGGAGACTTCAACTAGTCTCTAATCTGAAGCTAGTCAGATTATTATTGAACATGCATTTCAAAATTTACAAAATAAACATGCATGAACAAAAGCATTTATTTCCAGGTCATTTTATTATGTATTATCATTTTTATTGTATCATTAGAAATAGAGCAGCACCTCACAAAGAAACATAAATAATCCATGATGTTCTTGAAGAAGCCGGGACACAGTCAAGTTGACCTTTCCATTTCCTCCAAAAAGAGCTTCTCGACTAAAGGCTCCTTTGCGCTCCAGTGTCCACACATCTATCTCCTCTTGACAATATGCAAACGTGCAGTGACCTGGATATCTGCACTCCTCTTCAGCAGCAACATCTAAAATGGTAACCGTCAATATGACGTTACTTTTACACAACTTTTATCGGGAGCTAATCTTAAAAACTTCCACTGTCTCCATTTCAAAGGTTTTTAATAAAGAAGCTACATCTTCTGTAAATGGGCTACTTACATCCAGCAGACAGAAGCAAAACCTTAAGCTGAATGACTTGCTGAAAATGTAAAACTCCTCAGAAAGGCTGATGCACAACTCTATCAACTACCCTTTTCTAGTCTAAAGCAACAATGCTGAGAACCCAGAATACCGTTGCTTCAATACAGTCCGATATAGCTGGTAATTAATCCACAAGTCATCTTGCTTACATAAGTAGAAGTTCATACTGCAAAAGACTAACAAGAATGCTTTTCTGTTGTTGTTTTGAATAGTAAATAGCCCAGAAACATACTGTTTTCAGGGCAACAGTACACTGGAAGCCTGCATGTTCTTTAACTAACTTATAAGCAGCTGAAAAAGCTGTGTTTCATGTCCCTCCCGGCCCAGACTATCTCCTTGCCAGAACACGCTAATTTATGATGAGAAGGTGGGTGCATGCTGACAGACCTGCTGTAGTTAGAGAGCAGGCTCCACTTCTCAGGACTGTACTCTTATTTCCCCTACCAGCAGGCCAAACTGTGACACAAATGCACACCAAAACGTTTGGGGGAGTATCAGAAGTAGTAAGGAAAGTACTCCCATGTCTTCCCTAGTCATCAATACTGTATGCATAGTTCATAGGAAAAGAAGGGAAATGGGGATGGCATAGAGCAGTACAGTAAAATGATACAAAAGTAGGAATATAAAAATATTGCACTTGGAAGCAAAGTTACTCATGACGAAGAACAGTAGAGAAGTACAGTGCATGCTCTCTAAATAATCACACTAATGGCCAAAATATGGCTCTCCTTATAGCCTCTGAAAATACAAACAACCTAGTGAACTTCCTTCTCCACCGTCCATGAGCAAGAATAAAAACTAAATTCTTTACTTCACTGTGGAAAAGCTAAACTATATTACTTTGAGTGTAGGCATTAACATTTTACTATCTATAACACATACCTTTACATATATAATATGGTCCCACATACTGTGTCTTTGTTGGTCTTGGACGTATTTTTTTCCATGATTTATCTTCAGAGTTTTTTATTCTGCCAATTAGAATATCCTTCTTACATTTATGTTCTAAACCGGGATGGTAAGCATAATCCAATAGTTTAGGACCTGAAACAATCGCAAAACATTGCTTATATTTGCATAAACTGCAGCATACTTATAACATTTCCATACATGGATTGGCACATAAGCCCAAAAGCAAAGTACATGAACACACCGTATAGAATTCCTACTTGCACCAGCAACTCTGAAGAACCAAAAGTCATTACCAGCCATGTTGAGCAGAATAAGAACAAAAAAACCTGAATACTTACAAAAGGACCAGTCTTGGCAAGAAAAAACCCCACAAGTTATCTGGGGAGGGATGCTGTGTTATAACCTTATGATTACTTTGGGAAAGCAACAAATTGCTGCTTTTTTCAAATTCCAAAGTGTATGTTTTCATAACACTAATTTAAAAATTAAAGTGCTTATTTATAATACAACAATGCAGATGAATTCTAAGATCAGTAAATGGTTCTCTTAACCTTCAACTTTTATTATATTAGATCAGTTGCTATGTTCAGAGACAAAAGACATCAGGTAAGAAGTACACACATACCAAAAGTGTAAATGCCAATCCCAGAACTTCATAATTTTGGAAACAAAAATATGCCTAGGTTTAAACTCTGTCTTCAGGATGATACTAAAGTGAAGATTACTTTACCATTAAAATTAAGAAATCAGGAAGGGAGTCTGAAGGCAATCAACGCTTACTGAATTCTGCCATTTAAGTGACTACAAAAACAAGGGTGTGACCCAGTTTCCCTGGACAAGAAGCTGATGGAACAGTACAATTTCAAAAGTAGGTAGTAAAAGCAGGAGACACTTAAAGTTTTTGATAGATATGCAAAGAAAGAGAAGAAACAGATGTTTTGATAAAAAAGTCAAGATAGGAACATACTAAGTACTTCCACCAATATTTTATAGCTCCTGCTTTTAACATAATGTGATCTGTGGTTTTTCAAACATCACTTCATGGATTTTCCTTGTAAAAATAATTTTAAACTAATATAAAAGTTCTTAAAACTAGTCATCCCCTAAATGTCTTGATACAATTCTTTAAAAGATCCATTACTACATTGCACTTTAGTATATCAATATCATTGGCACCTATAACTTGAAACACAATGCTTATTTTTAAGATTAGTCTTAATAAAACCTATTGCCTCAAGAATACGGCTCTGTTTAAACAGCAACAGCTCAGGCCTAAAAGATTAGTTATATTAAAGCCCAAAAGAGGTTAAGATCCTTCTGAGTCAATACAGTGGAGTTAATTATTACTAAGGTTTGGAAGCCTCAGGATTATGATTTAGAATTAGTTTGAAAGAACAATAAAATAGATGGGATGTGAAGGTTACCAGGTACTTTGAACTGCAGTTCAATTCCCCATGGCCAATCAGAGAGAGTATTGCAAGTTTTTTTTAGTCTTGAGCAAAGGTGTCATTCTTCACAGTACCCTGGGGGTTGGGAGGAAAGGGAATACAGAATGTGAACGACCTTACACAGTAAACCTACAGGTTGGGGAAAGCGTGCGGTGATTCGTGGTGGTTTTAGGAATCAAGAATCTATTAGGACAAGAAATATAGACAAGAAGAAAGAAGGTAAAATAGTTGCTGAATTTTACCAGTTCCTTAATAGTAAGACTGTACTACATCTGCAAAGAATAAGTCAAGATTAACACTGTTTAGAAGCCAACAGTACTGTCACTTATGAACACTAAAATTTCAAATGTATGCTTTTTAATTAAAAAAAAAAAAAAAAAAAAAATCAACCCAATTGAGTCCAAAAACCCCTTACCTTTTTTGACAAAACATAACTGGCAGGCCTGTCTTAGCTCATGTGTGCCTTCTAATGGGTTTCTTCCCACAAGTGCTGAAGATACAGGTATGCTAGCAGTTGCACTGCTAAAAACATTTGAAAAGTCATTTCTAGTTTGGCCTGCAATTCCCATGTAATTTTCTGACCCAAACAAACTACTCGGGCCATTTACCTGTTGGAAGAAAGCATATTTTACTCTATTCATATTACTTCATTTATCTAGAATTAAAATTTAACCTACTGAAATTATTCTTCAAAGCATAAGACAGACTACGCACAAAAAATTCATAACACAAACTTAACCACACGTCTAAGAAGGGGTCATGCAGATTTGACAAAAGCCATATACCCAGCACAGACTAAGCACACAAGACCCAACCATGTACAGGGAGAACAGCACTTGCCAGCCTAATTATTACTCCACCCTGGCTCATGAGGATGCAATCCTTCATGCCACCCTTCCCCACATAATCCATGGCCAGCAGCATGGCTAAAAATATACAGCATGACTAGAATACAGACACTAAATGGATTCTAAGACACAAGGCGATCTGTGCTCTCTTCCTGTACTAGGACAGTTCTCCAGGATTCCTAATTTTTGGCACTCGGATCATGAGAGATTTTCTCTCTTTTAGGTTGGCTATTTTACACTTCCACAGTATTTTACAGCAAGTTCCTCAGAATGGAAAAGTGGCTATGACAGCAGTCAAAGTCTGCATATATAAAACCACCTTTGTAAATTTTTTCTTGTGTTCAATTACTGTTGCTGTAAGCTACTGTACAACTGCTTTCCAAGCCAGAATCATATTTTCATTGTAAAAGTGCCATTTTTTAAAAATAGAAACTTCTACTGTAAAAAATAAATCTATGTTAAGCCTTCAAGGCATTACCATTTGAACTTCTGTGAAACAAAACATGAAAAATACTTACAAACAATGGGGAATTACTGCTGCTAAGTGTTGGTGTTCCATCCCTAGAAGCTGAACTTGAGAGGTCTAAAGGAATAAAAAGATTCAATTATTTCAGTTCCCCAAACCATCCTATGCAAAAACTTATTTATCAATTCCTGAGAAGCTGCAGTATCAAAGGTTTGGTTTTTTGACAAACACCAAAGGGTTTTTTGTTTGCTGTGATTATTTTTTTTAATTATGTAAAAGCTCTTTGTAAACATCTGGGCTGAAAATTTATTAGGTAATAATCTTCAATATAACCATCTGATTAACATTAGCAGTAGCTTCACAGGCATACACTGAAGCAACATGAGGTACTTGTGCAGTACAAAAAGGGTAGCTAGATAAGCAATACCTGTCTATCAAAAATGAGGAGATGAAAGAGGATTGAGAGGATTCTTCTATTTTTAAATTTATTTTGTAAATCTGGCTTTGTTCCAAAGAGAGCATGCTCCTATAGTGCTGGTAATTAGAAACAAAACTTTATCTTTTCTAGTTCACTGGCTATTTGTATTTTATTTCACGTACTTGATTTCTTTACATAATTATAGTCCTTCGAGTCTGAATCCAAACAAGTAATACTGGTATCTTTTCTGAGTACAAAGTTACAGCAGCCTTTTAGAGTTCTTGTTTATTGCCAAATCATCAGAAATGGTTTAAGCTGTAAGAACACCTTTGTTTTCAAAAAAACAAAGTTTAAAGGAACATGGCTCCTTCTTTAGACTTACCTGAAACAAATAACTTGCACAATAAATGCAGAAAAACTGAACGGATGGAGCCTGGAGCATGCTTATGCAGGCCCCAGGTAAACAAAACCTTTATTTAACCAACACCGATCATCAATACTCTCCAAAATTTTGAGCACAGATCAAATGTTACATAAGTGTTAAATAATACTGAAGAGTTGTGAAAACTCATTTGTCAAAAAGATAAGCCGGTTGGCTCATGCACAACTCTCTGTCATCATAAAAGGTTAAAGTATTAATACTAATTTCTTACCTCTTTTTGGGTCACTGATTGAAAAGGTGCTTAGTGGCGAACAAAAATTTTCCAGTGAAGAAGTCAGAGGCTGTGAATAGATTTCTGAAAGAGAAGGTGATGGAATAAATCCTGCACTAACTGGCAGTGTCCCCAACAAAGAGGCAGAGAAAGTTACACTAGGAGCTACACTTCCTGCTGGAATAGGTCCTCTGGCTCCTGTAGTTTGCTGGAAAAAAAAGGAAATTTTAAAAAATTGTCTGTTCACATAGCAAAAAAACCCACCAACACTCAAGAACACAATCTGCAATAGTATTTCTTTTTGCAAAATTTTTATAAATCAATTTATTTATAAATCTATTACTACAGTACAGTACAGAGCTACAGTACACTTAGAGAACTACAGCAATCAAACCCTAAACAATGCCCTAATGCAAGGAATTATCCATGAATCAACCACTTCAAAGGTTCAGTTAACTGAAGTTTATTAATAGATTTAGATTTTTTTTTATTAACCAGATCAATGCTAAATTTCCAAATTATGTTAAAAACATAAGACAACAGTAATATAGCTGTATTTCTGAAGTAGTATCCCTCTCCCAGCAACTTCGTTCAGGTTTTCCAACACACATAACCAATGTAATTGTCCTTGGAGCTCTGCTGGGTGTCGGTATCTTTACAGCCACATTTGCAAGATTCTGCTCCTGAGAAAATCAACCCGACTATGCACTAATACAGCTCAGGAAAGGTAACTCACATTTTGCTACTAGCCCACTTGATAAAAATAAAAGATCCCACTCATAAGGACAGTTTTTGAGAAAGAAAACAAACAAAAAAGTCTTACCATCACACTTTCATCTGGATCAGGCACAGAATCAAGTAATTCATCAAGTTCTTCCCCAATAATTATATCTCCATCCCCACAATCTAAACATGCTTCTGGCATAGCGAAAGAAACATTCCCTCCATTTGCCAACACGGCAGAAGGCAAAGAAACCTTTTCCACTTGAAGAGGCAAAACAGAAGATAAAGATGGTACAGGTACTGATGACACTAGAGACACTTCAGAAACAAAGTTTGATGAAGAAGCAGCAGAAACCATCTCTTGCTTCTGGTCAGATAAATCTGAAACAGATAAGAGGGGAATGACTGGAACTTTTGTTCAAAGATGTAAAAATACGTTGCATAACTTTTACCCTAACAATGTGGGGGGTGAGGGGGTGGAGAAACATGAAGAATGTTTAAGCAAAACCACATTAAATGTTTTTATCTTCCACTAACTTCCAACTCATGGGTACCTGTATCTCAGTGCTTATATATTACTCAAACTGAAAAAGACAGGAAAAGTTACAGACCTGACACTTTATTAATCTTTGGCATATTTTCCCCTCTCTGTTTTCCAAGTTAAAGAGAACAGTATGAGACAATCATGACAGAAGCACTTAACAATCATATCAAGTTGAGGAGACCAAAAGGAAACTTGCTCAGCCACTTAAATACATAGTTTTAGAGATAAACAGATCAGACTTTTTACCACAGATCTTTCAAATGACAAGATTAATTTTCTTAAGAAATTTCATAACAAATATGACGAGATATGCACAGCATGCCTAGCTACCTAGCGTTAATATTGTAACACAACAAGACTCACCTAACTCAATATCTTCTACAGAAGAAGAATTCTGTAAGTGAGAAAAAAATACCTCTCAGCACTTTGCAGAAGAGCCATTAAAAATTTTCAAGTACATATTTAGACTAAGAATGTAAGTCCTCAAATTTAGGTTTTATAGATTTTTAAATTTACAAAGTCTAATGGAATTTAAAGGTCAAGTAATTTTTTTAGATAAAGCATCCATTTGCAGACTGAAATCCACTTATGGTATCACTAAAGATCTGCAACCAACCAACATAAGTGAGAGTGCTACTCCAGGGAATGAAAGAGTCCAAATAGTATCTTAAATGAGTTGTTCCTACATCTCCTCATTCATTTACAGCTAAATTATCTCTATTCTTGTGAAAAAAGTCCATAAGATAAAGATGAACTCCTCTTCATTACTGCTATTCAGATACATTACAAATACACCAGAAATAGCAAGTTCAGCTGCTAGCGAAGGTCAAATTTGGACAAATGCATAAATTAAAAGGGGTTTTATCCCAGCACCCTTTACTTCAATAATCGTTAACAAAATTAAATAAATAAATGAACACATTAACTATGCGCTTGCCTCAAGACATTAAAAGTAAATATATTCATTGCACTGGATTTAATGTTATAGCTAACATTTATTCTACAAAGATAACTTGAAGGATAACCTTACGTCCTAGTCTGACATAAATATATAGCAAAACTGAACATAAAGATTAACAGAGTCCAAATATTAAAGTCCAAAATATCAGCACCTTACATAAAATTTTATTTGCACCATTTTCACTTCATCATCATGAAATTATGAAACAATCACCCCCTAGTTTAAAGGCAGCTTGCACCTGGAACATGTAAAACCTTACCTGAGTTGACACATCGCTAGAAACTGAATTTGAAGAGGGTGGCTGCAATGAAAAGATACTTTTGTTAAATACAAAATTGATATCAAGGAGGGAAACCTCAATGTAAAATGTTAAAATAAAATCTTACCTTTGCTCTTACATACGCTTTCCTTATTTTTAGCCCTAGTTTTTGAGCTAGTTCTTGGGTAAGCTTAATCACACTTTCATCCTAAAAGATATAAATAAAATTTCGTAGTTTACATGTGTTTTCATCTTTCATGTAGACTTCTGTCTACATCTCAGTCTATATTTTACAAGATCCTTACATGCAGGATGTCTCATAATGCATCTTTACTCTTTAACAAACAAATAAGACTGCAAGCTAACACTGAAAAATACAGCTACCCTCAAGCAAAATTACTCCAAATATTTAGAATTTTTCAAAAAGCCTGAAAATAGATAGTATTCTTCTCTTCCACTTATTTGAATTTAAAATAATGTAAAGATTTTTCCAAAACCAGAGAAGTTCAGAGAAGTGGGGTTTTTTTGTGGGTTAGTACTTTTTGTCTAATTGGGGAGGATGGGGTTTTTGTCATTTTGTTTTTACACAATTGAGGGCCACATTTCTGATCACCATAATGTCAGCTACTGCATAACACTGATGAGTATTTATTGAGAGCTCTGTATTTTGGCGGTAATGGCATCATACAACTAGAAAAGCTGAGTTAAAAACCTGGTCGTATTTCATTCTGTCCTATAGTTATAATAACTATCCATTTAAATTATTTTAAGATTTAGCTTTCAGAATGTGCCCTAGAGCTAGAAAAAGCTATTTACAAAACTTATAGAAAGGCATATTAACCTTAAGTGAAAACATGCAAATCTGGAGATGCAAAGCGAGGATCCGAAGTCCAAAGTTACACGCTCAGATAAACTGCTTGTGTCTTCACAAACAAAGCTGAGACCTTCTCTATATCAAAGGGTAAACCTATACTCAAACCAGTTTATCTGTCTGTTTCACTGTAATTTTGAGGTAGAAAGGCGAAAAAAACCGCAACTCATTATTCTGTCCTGTACCAGTCTATTTGAGCAAAACAGGTAAAGTTTCCATCAGCATTTTAGTTCAAATGAAGGGTCTCAGGGAGCCAAATTAGATTATTTTTGGATTAAACTAAATGGGAAGTGCTGCAGGAGTGCAACTGATGCACCCTCTTTAAAAAAAACAAACAAAAAAACCCAACCAAAAAAACCCACAAAACACAACCAACCATGGCAATCAGATTCTCAGGACCAGCATTTCAGTGTACAGATCCTCTCCTATTACACCACACACTGCTGGCTAATACAGATACAGCCTGAGATTAGAGGTGCAGAGTAAGTGAGGCAGATGGAGGACAATGCGCAGATAATGTTACTAAATGCTTGGAAAGCTAAAACATGGTTATAAAAATAAATCAATATTGTACATTGTAATTATGTGTGGTTATACTTGTTACTGTAGAGAATTACAAACAATTAATTCAGTGGTTCTAGCAAATGTTTATGGCACTTGAACTCCACTACCAAGTGACTATTCTTTTGCTGAAAATTAACACAACAAACCAAACTTGGGGACTGTAATCTCTGCTATCAGTCTTCACTTCCACAACAAAAAATAATTCTTAGAGGAATAAAAAATTTTACTGCATTAAAAAAAAAAAACCAAAACAAAACCTTCAATGGTCTTGATGTAAGTATATGTTTTCTGTATCAATCTTTAAAAATAGTCATCAATATATAATTTACATACCTGTGGTACAGCAAGAGAACATTTTGCTACAGCATCATAAGCGTTTTTATACCTTCCCAGTTCATTCAAAGCTTTTGCTTTCCGATAGAGAGCTCTGAAATTGTTTTCATTCAATCTTAATGCTACCTCACAGTCTTCTAGAACTTTTTCATGCAATCCCTACAAGGAGAAAAGAGAAAAAGGCACTAATCAGAACTATTATCGAAACAGCAAATTTAAACTGTATTAAAGTACTGAAACACCATAAAACACTCACCAAAGCCACCGCACACTGCATGTATGAGTTTTGCTAAGTCACCAACTTATGCAACTAAAAAGAAGCAGGGCCATCATTCATGTAAAATCCAATAATAGTTATGAAGACAATTTAGCTCTTTCACAAGAGCCATCTTATTCCACAGAGAAAGCAGCACACCCAGTTGCAATCATCAGTATAAATGCATAAAAATACTGTTCCATCAATTTCCAAGCCTACTATGACTCTTATGTTAATATTCTAGTATTAGTAACTAAAAATATGTCAATGATTATAGTCGTAAAAAGAAAGTATTAAAGAATATGACAAAATGATGATCTGAAACACACCAGTTCTCAAACCAAGAGCTTTTCAGTCACTGGGAAGTCTTCCATGTCTTCATGCTCTGTTAGCACATTGTTCTTGAGAAATCATACAGTTTAAACAGAAGCTTACCATATTTGAAAAACATGCTATCCTGTTCACATGCAGCTTCTCTAAAATATCATCAGAAACATGGATTTCTTCAGAATTAGCATAATCAGCTATGTTTATAGCTTCTGTATAGTGACTCAGTGATCTTCTCCAATCACCTTCTCGATATACATCATTCCCTTCATTAAAAAGATTTCTAACAAGCTCTCGTATAAATAACTGGAACAAAGAAAAGAAACACTCATCAACAGCAAGTTTGTTGTTTACCTTCCATGTTTCTAAATAATTTTTTAAATAGAAAATTTATACTTGTCATTTCATGGAAACAAAACAAAATCACAGAATCATAGAATGGTTTGGGTTGGAAGGGACATTAAAGATCATCCAGTTCCAACCCCCCTGCCATGCAAAACTTTTGTTTGTATCGGTATTTTTCTTCTGACATTTTTCCAAGACTAATATTCAACACCACAATACATGCAAATAAAAGAGAGGCTAAACTACTATTTTTATTTAATTTTTTATCCAATATGTTCTCAAATCCAATGAAACCCACTACCACTAATAAAAATACTAAAAAGATGAGTCTGAAAATACAAGATAAAATTATGCAAAATAATAAAATGTAGAGAAACGAAATACGTTATGAAGATTTATGTGACTGAGGTCCTTTTACCTCACTTTTGCTGTGCTACTCTAAACTTTACTCAGAATAGCACATTGTTTTATCCAATAAATGCCCCATCTTTATCCCTAACACCAGTAGAGATGGAGTTAATCTAAATTGCTATATGAGTGAATTCTGGGCATCCAAATATCTGAGTACCTGTATCACAATGTAAGTAGTCCTCTAGTTGAGACACTACCATTCGTACTACATCATTACTTAAATGATGATTAAAAAAGAAGAACAAATATGGTAAGTTAGTTCCATGTTAAAACCCTTCTGGAAATACAAAGGTAATTTCATTACCTCATATTGTTCTTGCGTCCCTGGATAGGGCAAAGTAGATCTAGAAAAAGAAATCACAGAATTTATTATTATACATACTGCTTACAAGATGATCACACTGGAAGAACACTGGCTCTTACTAAAAGCAGCCTCACTTGCTGCAACAGGCAAGTCTCTAAATATTGTCTATTGCCTGCAATGAATGACAGGAGTGCTGTACTTTAGTTTTGATTAAACACCTGTGTTTTCTTATTATTAATTACTCATTTTAAGCTGGTCTTAACCTGCTGTTCAAAATGTATTAAGGTTTTGAATGCTTTGAGTATAAAACCTCAATGTTGTTTGTTTAAAAACAATGTCCTTCCTTTCCTCCTGTGTGTAGAAACAGATTATATGTGAGGAGACTGCAATCTTCTGGTAAGTATTATAAAATAACAAATTATCTGTCAAAAGAACATATCAACTTTAATTAAACCATACCAATGACACTACAGGAATTTTAAGAGTTCTTTTGTATGACAAACTGCAGATATTTTTCTAGCACAGAACAAAGGTATTTACTTCTAACTTTTCAGGAAGAAAAATAGGAACCCTTTCCCCTCCCATCTAGGTCATCTGAGAATCTGTTTCTAAACAATTTTTAAAATTGGGGGGGGTTAGTTTTGGCTTCTTGTTGGTTGTTTCTTTTTAAAGAATGCCTTATGCAAACAGTGAGCTAGTGTGAAATTTCACAATTATTTAAGCTGGCCAGGATCTTCTAGAGAAGAATTTGGCATTGATCTAAATGAAAATTACTAACATGATTTTTAATTTGGTTAAATTTTAGCTCCAGTGAGTTGATAAAATTAGGTAGTGATGAGCAAACCCATCCCTTTCAGTAGCAACCTACTCTTAGGTGCAGCTGTCCACAACTGTAAGGTAGATTTTCAGGCTATCAACATTTATTACTCACGAAAAAAATTCAGTGCTCATTTTTTCTCAAAGGCAGAGAAGGAATACCCTCCAACCTTTAATCTGATGTTTGGGAACAAAGAAGGGTTCTATCTTTTTTTAAGACTGCTCCCCATTTCCATGTTAGTGTTATCAAATATCCTGAGGAGAAATACAGGTCCTCTTCCTTCCTCTGCTGGTGCTATACTAAACGGGCTTTCCCAGAGCTATCCATCTCATATATATATACACGTGTAAGCATACAAGAATAAAACCACAAAATCATACTCTATAAACTGGAGTCCTTTCTTAATGTCCTGTTGTCTAGTGCTTCTCTCTTCTGACACATTGGACATGTTATCCTGAACATCCACTTTTCGGATATGCCACTCCTCAAAAAGGAAGAAAGATAAAAGGCTGTTAATAGAAAGCAGTTTGCATTTGGACCAGAAGGGTCCAACCTCTCACCAACACCGATTCCAGCATAAAAAAATGATACTGCACCACGTCTTCAGAGAACACACTGAAAAAACTCCAGACAAACTCTGAAGTGCCCACAGCAACACAGGTAGAAGCCCCAGGTCAGAACCAACACCCCCTCTGTCCATGTTCAGTTACACAACGCTTCTGCAGAAAACCTTTCTTCCAGTTTCTACTTTATCTTTAGTTTCCCACTTATTTACTCTAGATCATGCACAGTCATGTTAGTGAAACTAAACCAAACTACAAACACAGCTTGCATGCATTACTGCTAAACCAAGCTAAGGTTCCACATAACAATGTAGCTTCCCCTTTAGTAGCTTTATACTCCTTTTATTTGTTTGTTGAAGTAGAAGTAAACTCAAGACCTTTCTATATTTATTAATAAAACCCAAACTGATTTGAAAACTACCATGAAGTCTAATTCTAGAGTCTCATCATCACTCCACTGCTAAGATGTTATTAGAAGCAAAATGCCACTGCTTTAATCTTACCTACCAGCTGACCAAGGTGAAAATCTCGGAAATTTTACCACTAGCAGACTACCTACTTCATTTGAAAAACTGTATTTGGATTACTTTAATGTAACTCCACATCACTGACTTAACATTTAAATCCAATTTAAGTAGGCTGAATCACTGATTTTGTTTTTCTTCATGTCTTTCATTTACTGGATTTACTTTAATATAGTCAAGTTAAACAGGCTAAAACAATCTGTATAACCTTCAAGATAAGGCTGTCTGAAGTACAGTTTCACAGCTGCATACAGTTGTAACAAACTGCAATATAAGAACATGACTTATTTTTACAAAAAAGATCAGTAGGACAAAGTTTTAATCTGAAAATAATGAAATTCAGAAAAAGTTAGGGGAAATATGTATTTTTTGTGAAGAAAATTTATTTTTGTTTGAATTTATAGTTAAAAAAAATTTTGAACTGCATGCAGTACATTTCTGATAGTCCTGAAACTAAGCTAGAAAGAGACAGTATTTTGTGCCCAGTTACTATTTCACATCAGTGACAGAAGAATGAAAACAAAGTAAAATAAAATTTTTAAAAACCTAACCCCCAGCAAACTCAACAAAATCCCAACTGATAATACAAACCAGCTGGAGAAGATACCCTCCTTTCTCTGAATGATTTGGCATAATGAAGAGCTTGCTCTGAAGAGCTTGCTGCTCTAATAATATTTACAAACTTTTCCAAAGCATCTTAAACAAATACATGAAGTCTACACCATCTCAAGTCATTAAGAGTTAGTCCTATTGTAACATATCCCTAAAACCAGCATAAGAAACTAAGTGATTTTCTTAAGGTCGCTAAAAAAGTGAATGGAAGGTCACTCCTAGGTCTCCATTTCACCTCACTTCCCACTGTGACCTCTAATATCAGCAAGCTTTAAAAAAAAATAAAAATAATAATAAAAACCAGTCTGTAGATAAATATAATGGACAGCTACAACAGTTCACTGACATTAATTGTTCAGACATTGCTTGTTTAGATATATAAATAGCACTCAGTAATCTACTCTCCAGAGAGGAAATAACCCATGAACACTTTTTAAAACTGTTTTTCATGTTATTTTATGTGTCATCTTTTCCTCCACAATACATACTGTACTTTTGGTGCACACATTAAATGCTTTTACTATAAGATAAATGTTTTAATGAATAACAACAGCATATCTATGAAGAAATCCAAATATAATGCTGAAAGGAAATTTATTTGGTATCTGGTTTAGGTTTTAGAATTCAAATGAGGGTTAGTAAGAATAAGAAATGATCACACTAACCAAAGACAGCAGCAATATCAGCATATGCTTTCCCACAAGAATAAGTAAGCTCTGTAAAACATATTTTAGTCCCCTAAATTAACAACTGACAAGGTAATACCTTGCCAACACAAGTCTTGCATATGTCAAGATCTATGCAAGTATTAAGATCAGCTTTGCTTGGCTAATTTTAAGCAATCCCAGTACTCCACACTAATAACTTGCAAAGAGATCAAACAAGTCCAACATAGTAACAGTTGCATTAATTTACCATTTCTAGCATAAATATTAAAGAATAAATTATATATTGAAACTTGAAGATGTGTAGAAGCAATTTTTCCATAACAATAAAGTTAATGGAAATGTTACAAACTGGCACCACAGAGAACAGAAAAGCTAGCAAGCAATGAACATATGTGACTGGTGTAATTTATTATTCTAAGCAGTTTTCTATTTTTCCCTACTTACTCATCTGCATCCATAAGATATTCAGGCAAAAATTATCTTTCCTTAACATACTCTGACAGTCACATTGTCCCAATGTTTGACAATTTTGCAGAGGGTTTAATTTTTTTTCAGATAGCACCTCTAACAGCATCTCTCCCATCCAAACTATTCTTAGATCCTCTTGAGCAACCAGAAACATGTTAGACTTGGTTATATACAAGGCAAATAACAAACATGTCTCGACTTTTAATGTCATCCATCCACTTTCAAAGTTTAAAAAATCCCACCTATTTAGCAACAGCTTTTCTCCTCCATCTGCAGGGACAGAATTTAAAACAAATATACATATGTACATACATTTTGTAAGTTAAGATGATGCTCTGCTGCTTGTAACTATTACTAGAAAAGCAAAGCCTGTATCATTGCTTTACTCTTTGTACAATTCACTGAAAGAGACAAGCTAAAGAAAACAGAAAAAAAATAGTATGGGATCTGAAAAAAAATAGTATGGGATGTGGAAAAAAAAAAGCAGCAAACTAACATCAGTAATTAAGGTGACAGGCAGAACTGATTGTTGCATTAGATGTTGTATTTCTACAACCGCTGCTACTCGACCAATACAAGCTCAATTTACTAAATTCAGTAAAGAAAAAAAAAGCTACCTAAACCCAAACAAGTTAAAGAACAATCTACACTGTTTTATCTTTATCACAGGCTTCAACTCATCGTGTTCCACAAAAGCAGAAGCCAAGTGACAGAAAGTACACTGCCAGCAGCCAATGTCACCTTTTCTGACAGATGCCGGTCCAGTTACACAAACAGGAGATATGGAGGAAAACAAGTTTGTGCCAGCTCTGGCAGACAGGAATATCTACACTTTCCTCTTATACAAAACCACTTGTGCTTCTTACTGGTTATTTCCTTTCCTTCCAGCACGGGGCAAGACAATTTTCTTGTTCTCTACATTTTGGCACTTCTGAGGCATTCAAGGTAAGTCTTAAAGGGCGTTCCCAGTATTTAGTATATGCCTGGGATAATTCTTCAAGCACAAGGGCTTTGAACACAACAATTGCTAGACTACCAAAGGGCAGCATTAAGCCCTTTTCTCCTGTTAGAGGCAAGAGCCCATCTCTGCTGCTGCCTTCTGCACCACTAACAGCAGCAGCAAGCACAGTGTGTTCAGGCATCTGGATCCAAAAAGCTATATACTCATAATTCCCACCCCAGGGGCACAAGAAAGCAGACCTGAACCTCAGAGACAGCTGAGAAAGGGAAGTGGCACACGTTCTACCCTAACTGCTTCCTAGAGAGATGTCACCGACAAAAACATCTCCATCACCCCCACTCCAACCCATTCAAGAATCAAACCAGACAGCAAGCACCTGCCCAACACAGAATAAGCCTGACCCAAAGCAGACTCCTAAAAGCAATTTTATTGCTCATCCTAACCATCTGACAGTTTAAATAAATAATTACAGATAATAAACTACCGTGCAAATTAAAGTATGCCTTACAGAGATTGTAAACTGCTCAACAAACTTGGACTGGCATCAAGATGAGGAAAGAAAAATAGAAATCTTAATACGAAACCTTTTTAGAAATACCTTCCTCAGACAGCAAAGGCACAAAAGGTTTAATACTCCTGCTCATGCATGACTGGGCCATTACATAAGACATTTCAAACATGTAACATGCTGGGGGGGAAACAGGGAAAACAGTACACAACACATTTCACCAATTTTGCGTTAATTCCTCTGCTTAATCTAACACCTCCGATCACAATCACACAATTTTGTTATGTCACTTAAAAAAGCCACTTAATAACACAGACATAACTCAGTTTCAGTTTTTATTTCTGTAAAGAGAAACAAACTTAACTGTTGTCAAAATGAAATATCTAAATAAAAAAAATGAAGCAGGACACACAGCAACACTTTAACATCTACTTAATCCACACTATTTACCTTTAGTACTTAGTCGCACCATCTCCCACTTGTTCCCTACCCCCAAAAATTAAGATACTGTTCAAGGTTTGTTTTCTATTTTCATAGCTTTCCTGGTTTATTTTTTTTTAATCCATGAAAAAAATAGGAAAGAACAAGGACACTTCGTAAATTCACTTCATTTCCCTAGGAAATTAAGGAGTGGAGCTGTAAGACTTTGGTTTATGGTTCCCTGAGCCATTTTACTAAAGAACAGATACAAATTTCAAGCTTAAGAAGGAGCATCTTATCAATAAATCCAGGCTTATAAACAGAATTTACACCAAGACAAGCTTTGGTAATCGATTTTGATGACTGCCATTGACAGTCTTTGAGGTTTCATTTTTGTTTTATTTCCTGTAACACAGTTACGACTGTAAGGGCACAGTAACGGAGCTGCCTACCGAGAGCACCGCCTCAACAAACTAAAGACACGGAAACGGACATCGGTTCTTCCTTCAGCGGGCCGGGCGGCAGCAGAGCGGCAGCGCGCACCGTCAGCACCGACCGCCCCAAAACTCCTCCGGCGCCAAGGGAGGGCGCGGGGCGCAGGACGGACACGGTCCCGCTCCCGGTCCCGCTCCCGGCCCGGCCGCTGTCAGCGCCTCGCTCTCCGCTCCTGCTCTCAA
>NW_010308372.1:0-2593 GCF_000700745.2 Antrostomus carolinensis
CTCATGTTGAGCTTCTCCTCCCCCAGCACCCAAGTACATTAGGAATCTCTCTCTTACATCCCATAAATACTTTCCTTGGTGTATGGATTGTTAGGAATGAAGGAGTAAAGCTGGGAAGGCTAGGGTCAAACTTGAGCCTTTGTCCCTTTGGTTGTATCTCAAGCCACTTCTGCTTCTGCCTTGGGGCAGGGTGTTTGTGTATTGACCTGCTGAGGTCCCTTCCAGCTCTGTTTTTTCCCTGCATTCTCCAGTCGTTAAGAGTTAAGGTTACACATGAGTTCATGGAGTGTTTAGCTGGGATACTGCACATTTTGACTTCTGTGGAATCTTCAGTACTTGGAGAAGCACTTAAAAGCCCATCACAGTTTCAGTTCTTAACTAGTGTGTTCCTCTTTTGTTTTCATTTGTTCTGTGCAGATCCTGATGAGTTTGAAAGGATATACGAGCCCCTAGATGTGAAGAGCAAAAAGATTCATATAGTGGACAGTGGGCTTACGTTCAACCTGCCCTACCCACTTATTTTAAGACCTCAAAGAGGCGTTGATCTCATCATCTCCTTTGATTTTTCAGCAAGGCCAAGTGATTCCAGTCCTCCTTTCAAAGTAAGTAAGAGAGGTCATTTCATTCTTTATGTCCATAAATTTGACTCAGTTGTGTTCTTCCAGTTGGGTTGGTTGCACATTTCATGGTTCCAGAAGACCTTAGCGCTATCGTATCGATGGCATCGGAGCAATTTTTTCCACATCAGGGCAGAATATTGCCCTCCACATCAGAATATTGCACTCTACCTCAGTTCCTGGTTACATGACTCACATGAGACAACCAACACAAAGGTGGTTAATATAATTCTTTCGAAGTAGTAGCTCTGTTTTCGTGGAAGCCTTGCCTTCGCGCTGAATTGCAGAATTTTATTTAATGTCAGTTTTAGACAATTAAAGAAGTTATTTACCATTGTGCTAGTGCTCTAGCTCCATACAGCTGTTCTCCTTGGATGTAAATGAATGGTTTTCTGTCATCATCTTACAGAAATGTGTCTCAGTCTCCCTGGTATTGATAAATGTAAAACATTTTGGAAGTGGAACTCGCTGTTCATTTACATCTCACTGGGATAATCCCAGTCCTGGATTCCTAAATCCATTCAGGCTAGAGGAAAGCAGCTAGAGCAAAAATACAGATGCAATGTCGTGGTTGTTTTCTGTAGCAGGTGTGGAGAGCACAGCTGGCAGGCTCTACAGCCTGTACAACGGCTCCAACTGCTCAGAAAAGCTTCGTGTTGGATCAGTTGGATAGCTGACACAGAAGAAAGTAGCACTTGGGAGGCTGTTGTGAGGTGTTCAAAAAAGAGGAGATACTTTTTTTGAATCACAGAATGTTGGGGACTGGAAGGGATCTCAAAAGATCATCCAGTCCAATCCCCCTGCCAGAGCAGGAACCTAAATGAGATCACACAGGAAGGTGTCCAGGCGGGTCTTGAATGTCTCCAGAGAAGGAGACTCCACCCCCTCCCTGGGCAGCCTGTCCCAGGGCTCTGTCACCCTCACTGGAAAGAAGTTTCTTCTCAAGTTTAAGCAGAACCTCCTGTGCTCCAGCTCACACCCATTGCCCCTTGTCCTACCATTGGGCATCACTGAGAAGAGCCTGGCTCCATCCTCCTGACATTCACCCTTAACATATTTATAAACATTAATGAGGTCACCCCTCAGTCTCCTCTTCTCCAAGCTAGTTCTTCAACCCAAGTGGATTTTGAAAAACGATTTTTAAGGAAACTAAGAAAACGTGTCTGTTTGAGAAACAACCGGCCTTTGTTGCTTTACAAATCTCTGTTAGAACAGAGTATTTTTTTCCTTCCCCTTGTTATCAGGGGGGCAATCCCCCCAAACAACGTTAGAAAACAGCAGCAGCAAAATGAACTCTCCATCAGTGCTGCCAAATGCAAAGAAAAAACAGCTTCAGGAGGATAAAGAGGAGTAACTTCTGTAATCTCTAGGTCTCTTGGGAACTCCTTGGAAGAACAGAGCACTGAGAATACTCCTACTAGTGCCGAGATCCTTCATTTTTCCTTAATTCACTGAATCCCCCAGTCTTTAATTTTCTCTTTGTTTAAGAATTTGTCTGCTTTTTTTCTCATGACTATTTTCCCCATCAGCTAAATTCACTGACACAGCACTGCCATCTTCTCTGAAACATCTTTTTCCCCCCCTTTATTAATGTTCTGGAGTGGAGTCTGTGCAAAAGCCTGTGTACATTCGTCTCTCTTACTCTTAGCCTGTGCATTGAGCTTTCTGTTTCTGTCAGCCGCAATTTCTGCGTCGTACCATCACGTGGAGAAATTGATTGGAAGTCAAGTGCTATCCTGGAGCTTTTTCTGGCAACTTTAAATTTTAAAAAGGCAAAATCCAAAAGAAAAAATGGTGGGGAAATTAAATGTACCTTAAGTTTTCCTGAAGCCACCGTCGAAGGGAACAGTTTGTTATTTCTGAAGCGCAAATAGCTGCAGAATAAAGAGTGATGGAGCTCCAGCTGACGTGTAGCCCACAAACAGAAGCTCTATGAACCGGCAACGTGCGCTTGCAGCCCAGAAGGGCAATAACCG
>NW_010308373.1:0-43258 GCF_000700745.2 Antrostomus carolinensis
GGGGAGGTTGGGAGGGGTAGAAATTGGTGCCTCCAATCAGTAACATCAAGAAACAGCCAGGGAGAAAATATCAAGTTATCTACAATTCACAGTCCCTCAGTCCAAATATTTATGAGATACCATTTATGCTCACTGAGCTATTTGATTACGAGACCTCGATAACCCGTGTTTTCCATAAACAAATGTCATGCAAGGAAGCAAAACAAAGTGAACTTTATCAAAAGGCACATTTAGTGAACTGTTCACAGCACATACAGGGTAAATAATCTCAGCAGTTTTTAACAGAAGAGGAAAATGGATTGCTGCCTTCAAAAATCATAAATGTTTTCTCAGCACAGCATTTTTTTTTTTTCCAATAAAGTTAATGCAATTTATCTTTATTAACACATCAACACTGACATAGCCAGTCAGCCAATTAGTGCTGCTGGCAGTGCATTTCACAACATCCATGTACTCTAAAAAATGTCTGTCTAGTCATTTTTACCACATACGCTAACAGTTCTGCACTCAAAATAGGCTGCTTGCTTGCTTTCTCTCTTCTCCCTTCCTCCTCTTTGCCAACACGATAACCCCCTGTGATGGGGCAACATCTCTTGCAATAAAGCCACAAGCATCTGTCCCACAGTCTCCATAATGAAAAGAACAAGCTGAATTCTCACAGTCCGAAAAAACACCAGTTTCTAAATGGCATATGTTTATTTGTATAAAGGCCTTAAATGTTATTCTGCGAATGATACAATGCAAAGCAAAATTCCTGCGAGGAATATATGCCTTACAGAGCCAGCCAAGCAAACTAACAAGAAAACAAATTAAATTCCATACTCTCTTTTCAGCATCCTATTGCAAGACCACTTGGCAACCTGAAATCTGAGTCACTCAAAACAGCGTGGGCATTCTCCTTAGATCACCTTCAATACAGCTTTTTAGAATCTTACCCAAACATCCATTACAAAACTTTTTCTTTCCACTTACCCCCCTTCCAGTGTTTCCCTTTGGTCCTGCTAAGCTTGCTCAGGGTTGGTCCAGAGAAGAGCAACATCAAAATGAAGAGAAGTTCAAGCACAGTGATTTTCCCCCATTTCACTGATGATAACATTTCCACAAGTTATTTTAAAAAAAAAAAAAAAAAAAAAAAAATCTTACATCTTCTCCCCCACTTTTTGATTGCTTAAAAAGGAGTGATTAATCATTGAAATATCAAAGCAAGGAGCAGCTTTGCTCTGCTTAGATGTTGAAGTAATATCTCAATGATGTAGCCCTGAGGAAAGCCACATTTCTCACTGATCCTGTTTCTCCCACACAACATGCAGCCAGCACTGCTGCTACTACAGTAGCTATAAAATAATTTCTGCTCCTCACTTTGGTTTCTGTGGGAATATATTCCTCAGCTTGCAGCGTGAGCTTGATTGAAAATGATAAAAACAGTAATGCTTGTGTCCAGCAGAAAAGAGGGAAGATGTCAGGATTGTGAAAAAAGATGAGAAGCAGTTGTACTGACAGCTTTAAGCCTCGCTGTCTGATCCTAATAGCCGTGCAACCAACCAAATTGCTCTTTTAAGAGTAATAAGGCTTCAGTGAAAGCTGGTGTCACTGCCACTTGGGTAGGTAGTGCAGGGCTCGAAAATCACCGAGGAACCTGCCAGAGATAACGACTGCCACGGTCCCAGCTCCGAACGCCGAGGGCTGAGCAGAATACAGTATGCACAGGGAGCATTTAATCTCTATTGTGTGGAGGAGATCTCCTGCTTCACAGTCTGAAACTGCTCAGGACTTTCGACTGCATTTTATTAAGGCTTTAGTTCATACTTTAAACTAAAATGCAAGCTTTGACACACTAATTACTTAGAGGATTTCTGAAGTAATTATCGCATGGGGAAAAAAGTCCTGAATGCTTTTCCCTTTTTTTCTTTAAAGTATCAAGCAGGAAGAACAAATCCTTAGCAGTAATCTTTTCACTGCACAGAGCAGCTCTGCATTTCATATTTCCATGCAGTCTACCCTTAGGATCTCCTAAATCCAAGGGCTGGGGGGAGGGGGAGGAGAGAGAGGAAAAGAGAAAGGGGATGTTCACAAGTACAGCTATTTTCAAAATAACAGATTGCAGTCACAATTTTTCATTTAGTAGTTGTTACTGCCACAGAAATAATACAGCTACCTCTGTCTCCAGATGTCCATGTTTAAGAATGCTGATGCTGCACCAGTAAACACAAGACTTTCTGCACAAGATTTTGGATTTTTGCAAAGGGTGCTCAGAGAAAGATTCACGACATTCAGACTGCTCTAGCAGTCTGGAGGTGCCCAATGCTCACTTAAGTATGCCCAGTAGCTAAATTCATCTACAGTTTGGCATTTAGCTCTTTCCATATAAGCATTCAGTACTCAAATCAATGAGCCACAAACCTTGTGCTGTAGATTTATATAAATAAAAAAAATCAATGTCCTTCAAATGACAAAGCAACGATGGTCACAAATTCCCTGAAGTTATCACAATTTCTACCAGGGATATGATGCCCTTTTCAGTGCAACATTAAGCAGATGATATTAATAAATCTGAAGCTTTGCTTATTCATCTAAATAAGGAATGATATTTTGACTGGCGGAGACAATCACGAACATCTAATATATGGATAGGGATTTCTTAAGCAAACAGCATATAACATCACAAACAAGGAAATATTGTGACTCCACCACCACCGCATCAACTACGAAAGATCTTTTATTTTCAAGTTCTAAAATATATTTATGGGCTGATTAGAGGATGTAACATTTGCATCTAGACGGAAAACAAATGCATCCTGATATACAGTAGTTTTTCATCCCCGAGTGCATTAATTTTTAAAAGTTATAAGACATCTTACCAGATGCTGGGTCTGATACATCAAGGCTTTTAGTTCCCAAAAATTAGGTCAGTATCTATCATGTAGATTCACTAAGCTGCGGCTTCCTATGTTAAATTTCTTCATCAAGCCATTCTTAATCACCAGTCTCATTGCTAATAATTAACACACCATTACTTCTATTTCTCTCCCAACTGTTACCAAAACAAGCAGACACTTGTGTTCATTCTGACTGCCTCTGTAACACTCCTCTGAAACCAGCACCATACTGCCATGTCGAAGCATCAAAAAGATTGCGAGTTCACATTCCTAGGTTCCAAACTTTTTATGTCCAGATAACAAAATGACCTTAAACCAAAACAACCACCACCATCACAATCCCCAGGCATCATTATGCACATTCACTAACTTAAGAATTTTGAATCGGAAAGCAAACGCTTCCAACGTCCAAAACACGTGTAGCAATATCAGTCACGCTTCAGAAATCCCGGCGGGATCGTTCTCTTGGCCGTCCCTGCAGCCTCACGTCACTTCTGCCTCCCTCACTCTTTCTTCAGTCTCTGTCTTGGCTTCAAATTTTATGATTATTTGAAAGTTTGAAACCCTGAAAGTTTGCCACCCTGTTTCTACCCCTACCCATGTGGAAGCCAGCTGCTGTGGCGACACCCGTTGCCAATGGTGACAGGCATCCTTAAACATACCTTCTCTGTTCCTACACTGCAGAACTCAACTTCAGCCTGGACACCTTGTCTTTTCAGCATTCATGAAAGCCGTGGCTATTGGGAGGTATTATGAGTTTCTGTCAGCTTTCTGCCAGCTCTGACACCTGCCTCCAGTAGCCTCAGCAGGATCAGGTGCCACTTGAGTAGCAGCTCAAGCGATGTGGCAGTAGAAGGGAAGGACCACCCGACACAAGAGCAAAAGGAAAACCATCATGGCTCCTGGTTGCAGGCGAGTTTGGTTCAGTCTAATGCCTAAAGAGCTCAGACTTCCACTCTGCTGATGGTTTTCTGGGTTATTTTGCAAAAGGTAAATTATTAAATCCACTTTGTATATATTAAGAGTGAGCGGGCAGACCTTCAGGGAAACACAGAAAAAGTGTTGTCACTTCTTATGAAATTTAGTGGGTTTTTTAATCTCCTCATTTCTAGGTTCATAAGAATTTCAATTTTCCAGAGTTGAAATGCCTCCAGAGAAAAGATACAGTTTCAAGGAAGATTATATAAACTTTATAAGTTGAAACATCAGAAAGACAAATAAAAGAAACCAAACATTTATTTTTCCTTCAAGTTTCATGTTTTTTAAGTCAACATCATGTTTTAGAGATGTAAAGGAACTGATTTATAATTGTATTTCATGCTTTGAATATGCAGCACTGGAAAAAGATAGAAAAGTAAGCAGTTTCTTCTACCTTTATGTCTGCCACTATTACAAGAAAAACTCGTGTGAGAGCTCCAAGAGGCAAACCAACCCCATTACAGCTAAATGTCCCTGACACCCAGCCAGTCCTCGTGAGGATCTCTTACACCCTCCAAGGTCCTTCATGACAGCTTACACTAGCCACGAGTGAGAGTATTTAACACTTTCTAATCACATGGGAACTCACATATTAAGACTGACCAAATGCCTGTCTTGTCTAACATCACATCTTCAGCAGAAGTCAACCTTGAACGCTTATGGGAAAAGTACAAGAACGATGAGAGCACCAGTGTAGCTTTAGCATTTGCCCAGCCTGACAGTCTTTGCTTGAGAAAGGCTTTGAGACTTCTTAACTCGAGACTCTTATCACAGCTATCAAGTTTGGTAAGTGATGGACCTATACTTCCTGACCTTTGTCTAGTTTCTTTTTTGATTCATTTATGCTTTTCTCCACCCCCATAGTCCCTGGCAATGAGTTTCATAGATTTAATTACTTGCAGCCTGAAAAACATACTTCCTCTTGTTTCTTTGAAAAGTATAATTGATAATTTTATTGATATAATTTTGGTTTTCCATAATGAAAAAAAATAATTCCTGGTCATCTTTCCTCATATTGTGGTTTTCCAACATACCCTCCCTTCCTACAACTTATTCCTGTAAGAAGAGTCCTATCCTAGTCTTTTCTTAGATCAAAGATGGACTCACAAATGTCCTTGCTGCCTTCATCTTAAGTATATCTAGTTCTAATTTAGTGTTTATGAGATGAAGTCAAAAGAAAAGCCTGCAGTATTCAAAGGGAATTACCAGTTGCATATTCTCTCCCTCACTCTGCTCATGAAGCCAAAGGGCAGCAGCTACCATTAAGCTGGAGTTATGTTTATGAATGCTTACAACATTAATGGATACAGAGTTCTTTTTAATTAACAGAATTTTATAATGTTTACTCGGTGGAAGCATAGGTTGCATCAGCAGCCTAAATAACAAACCATCAGTGAGATACTCAGGAAAAAATATGTCCAAGTTAGTTAACCTGCAGTTGTTGTATCCAGTTATTTGGTCACTCTTCCTTTCCATATTTTCCTTCTCTTCACTAATCCTTATCTGGCACAAGGTACCACTGGTGTAACATAAGCACTTGGTTAAAACCCTCAAGCTTAAATAAAGAGCAACAATAACTTCACAGAAGCTTAAATATCAGAGCCCCTGAGCAACGTGCTCTTAATTTAAGGGTGGTATCTTGGAGAGATTTGCTGCTCACAGACTATGGGAGGGACGGAGAGAAGCCTTGACTGCCCGCTTGCTGACGTGCTCTCCGGACATTTGTATTTGTCATCCAGATCCCATTTCTACAGTGAAGGTTACAGACTCTCACAAGATTCTTCAGTAATTGCAAGAAGTAACACTTGGATCAAACCCCCAGCACTCAGTAGTACAAGCATTTTTCATGCTTTTATTTCCTGGCGCTTTTTAGCTGTAGCATTGTCTTAACGTTTGGAGAAGTTCAGGAAGAAACACAACGTTCACTCTTCCCATTTCAGAACACTGGACACTCAAAATAAAACATTATAGAGAGTGAAGATAAAGATAGAAATAACATTTAGAGAGTCATGATTAAGATGAGAAGGAATGGAAACAGAAGCTGAAATGCCCACTCCCTCCCCCAAGAAATTACAAATATTTAATTTGTCCTACCTCTCTCATTTTCTCTCCTCCCCAAAATCCCAAACACACAGCATTTAGCAGCATGAAAATGCCCATGACTAAATGAACTTTGCAAAAGGAATATAATCAACACTAAACACTATAACACAGAAATATCGCATCCTGGGTCGTAGGGATGAAGAATATTTTTCCACTTCCTACCTCACCATATACAGAGGCCCAAGTTGCCATAAGCCATAATTAATTCAGTTCTTTTTAGGCATGAAAATTGTTTTGATTTTAAATACTTTCCGCTTAGGGCAGTCTAAATATCTGTGGAAACCTGTTAGCCATAGCCACCAACAGGAACAACATTTTTGGATACTTGCAACACAATAAATTGCCAAGTAAACACATAGCCTTCTTAAGTCAAAAATCTACCTGGAATTCCTTCCAGTTCATGTGGTTTCCAAGGATTAAGAAACCAGTGCTTGGTCAGCACGCAATCTGCACTTCCACTGCACGTGCTGTTTGTTAAAGACCACGTGTATTTCCCCTTCACAAATATAACCCAGTAAGATGAAGTTCTGGCAATCATTGCACGCCAGTCCGCAAATACTGTATTCATTTTGGCTTTCACTGGAAATAGAGACCCACAAAAGGGTCTGTTTTTCCACCATAGCTAAATTAGTAGCTCTGGTTTTTGCATAAGGTAACATGGCAGCTTGATAAATAGCAACATGCCAGTGTTAGTGCAGCAGAAGAAACGCATCAATAAAACAAGGACAATACGTCCAAGGCTTAACTTGCTACAACAAGATTTTTTCCTGTTTATGCTTAGGGGCCTAAGGTCTTTCTGATACTCTGCTGTAGAGTATATTATGCAGGATGAACAAGTACACAAAAATTATTTCATATTATTTTGTACTCATTAAATCGGGGTTTATCTGAGGATTACTTAAGTATAATGAGAATCATCATAATTCACTTTGAACTGATCAGTTATTCCAGCCTTCACTTGTACATTGTTTCAGTTCAAGAAGTAGACGTTTGCTTGATGGAGTTCACAGGCAACCATGAAACTCAAATATTTTGTAAATAATGTGATAAAACAAACTTTTCTTTTTTTTTTTTTTTTCTCCCCAGTATTTTCAATAAAATAATTAACTTGAATAATCTTACCCACTACATTACACACAAAGATTCTAAATTCTTTCAGCACTGGTAATATGCTGTTACTTTGAAATGTAATTTCTAAACTGCATCTATCTAATAATTTTATTGCTGTCTATACATAACAAACTATACATACAGATAAACAATAATTATATATATTTTAATATATTACAGGTAAGAATATGTAATAAATATTATTAATTTAACAATAATACAAATTGTTAAACAACATACATGCGTTGTTTCCTAAGAAGCAGCTTTGGTAAGAAAAAATACTATATTAAGTCATAGATCACAAGAGGGGATAAAAAAAACTAATGAGACATTTCACTGTATTTTGTACTACCCAGTGAAAATACATTTCTGTGGTTTTGACAAGGGGGGAAGAGAAAAGCAAGCAATTCTGGCCTTATTTACCTCTTCTCTAGTATGGAAAAACCCTAAAATATTTATTATTTTACCGTATCCTATTTTGTTTTATTTCCTATCAGAAATAGAAAATTTATCCAAAGCGCAACTGTGAAATTATCTGGAACAAAAATTGGCACATGCTACTTATCCAACAGGAGGGGAAAAAAGAAAATAGACTAATTGAGGGCAAAGGAACTAGCAGCTAGAAAAGATACCAGGATATCTTTTCACAAAGTGCAAGTAGAGCAATAGTTATATTTCAAAAATACTTGCACTATCATTCCAAAACAACCCGTTTTTTTCTGTGGGTCTATTTCTAACAGCAATGAAGAGGAGATAGCAAAGCTCGAAAGCACCAGTTCAATCGTACGGGAATCGTAACCTGCCCACCATGGCTTAAAGGCTTTGCTTTGTCAATAAACAAATCCTGGGCAGCGCTCACAGGAAAAAATAAGTCAGGCTCACATTTCATTTTAAAATAGATCTTTAAATCTGAGAGCCTCAAAGTATTTGCTGTGTTTCCCATTTTTTTTCCTGCTTTGGGATAATTTTAGACCTATTCACTTTAAGTTTTACTATGCACAACTTCCAAGCCACCAAGTATTGAGCCATTCCTGTCCTCCTCCTTCCAATTAATTTTTGAAACACTTTGGTACTGCAGTGCCCAGTAGCCCCATTAGGAAGAATCGACTCACATTAGTCAATCCAGCATCTCTGGATGCAATCTACAGAAATTAAACGTGGACAAGACAAGCTAAATAACAGACTAGTTGGTATCTCCATATAACAAAGATGCTGGGAGAAGACAAGTTTTGCTGGAAAATGGAATTAGATAGGATCTGGAACTTCAGATCAGAAAGAAAGTAGGATCAAGACATAGCAGAGATTGTTCAGGAATACTGCTGCTGACAAGAGACACATCTGCTTTCTCTGAACAGATATTGATCGGGCAGGTTTTATGTTTGGGACGCCTCCAGTGTTGCTGAAGGTGTTACGTTTCAGGTGACTTGAAACAATGAAACCCTCACTAATTGTAGTTATTAAAGATATTAGTTTGGTTTTCCTTTTACACGGTTATTGAGGTTTCCCTGAGGACACATTCAAGACAAAAGATGTAGCCATGTCTCTACGCTTCTGTGAAGTGCTCAGTAAAGAATCTCATTTGTCAGCTGGGAGTCCAGATAAAGATCAAAAGTACCAGCAATTACCTGACAAGGGTGTATCCTGTCAGTACCAAACCTGTGCCAAAATCCCACACTGCTCACACACCCGCAGCTCTAAATACTGCAGTATTTTTTCTTCAGAGCCCCAGATTTGCAAACCACTCGCAAAAGAAGGAAGAAGCAAGCTGGCTTGGTTCGGTTGTTTGCTTACCACATTCAAGTTCAGAACAAACATCAAATGGCAACTGTGACACACCTGCTTCCATCCTATGCTAAATTTTCTGAACGTAAAGCCAAACCAGAGGATTTCTCTAACTCTCAGTATCTAGGAGTGTCTTTCAGAGATAGCAAGTATTTCAGATGTTGTTTGTCTGAAATACTGAGACAAACATTACACAGACTCCTACTAAGTAAATATCTGCTGTTGCATTTAAAATGCATTTGGGTTTAATTGCAATTTATATTTTTGTTCACAATAGTGCAAAACCAATGTCTGCTTAAGCATACGTGCAAGTTCTGCATTCGTTCTTTCTTGTTCCATTTTTGTTGCAGATACAGATATTGAGAAATATATCTACCCCTATTCTGTAAAATAAGGCCAAAAAGCCTTTTTTACATTGTTCTAGTGCTGTAAAATATTTACACGTCATTATTCTTAGGCTACATCTCCCCAGCTGAGTTGCAGCAGGAGACAAACCCAAACTGCCTGACAATCCACGGGACCTATGTACGTTGGGTCCAGCCTTGCTTTTGTTAGGAGACAGCCCGTTGAGCACGGAGCTCCTACATGGGCAGCAGAACTGGATCAAGTGTTCATGGATGAAATGTAGACACAGCTGCTACAAGACACATCATCTGCCACAGCCATCACTGGTGATCCTGAATTCACTCATTAAATAATTGATTTATTTACTTTTATTAACACTGCAGAGCCCCCACTAGCCAAACAAACTGAACTGTGTTGAAATGTGGCTCAGGCATCGGGCGCTGTTAGAGCGCTGCATTCCCATGCCAGGGCCAACCCCGCTGCACTGGAACCAAGGCCAGAGGGTACACGCAGTGATGTTGCACACACACGAATGAGAGCATCGTCTGACCTACAGAAATCTCTGTTAATAGTGCTGATTCACAAGGCAAAACAACTTCGCAAGGCTATAATCCTAGCCTCAGTCTGATGTTAGAAAATGTACCTTACTCATGAATTGAGAAAAATTTTAAGCAAGTCCTTCTGAGATAAGCTTATCCTCCTCAACCCCACCCGTCCACACCACTGTCAGAGCATCCCACGCGGGACCCAGGCCACACTTCAAGCTTGGTTTTGCAACAAAAGCACAATCTCTTCTTGTGATAGCTTTTGTCATTATAGTTAACTGCCTTCCACTCTCATTCAGCACATAAGAATGATTTCCAGTTTAAACAATTAGCGTTACTAAACAACTACATAAACGTCTGACTGAAAGGGGCTTTCAAATGAGTTGTACAAAACGAGCGCCTGTTAAACAAAAAAATCAAACATGGAGGCAAAGCACTTTGGTGGCTGTTAGAGGGCTGAATACATGGAGCACAATTAAAGTTGGGTTATTCCTCTCTACCTGGATGTCCTGTGCTGCAGGCTTAGCAGAGGTGGCATTATAAGCATGACTGAATAAAACAATTTATAATAAGGTTTTTGCCTACAGCGTTGTACGGTTGCGTTATAGCAGCACAGTGGGAAGAAATGTGATCTTTCGTTGGTTTCACTCCGGTGACCAGGGGCCAGATGACAGTGGATAATCAGCAAGGGTTATAATTTAGCACAGCACCGTAACACATAGCAGCTTCATAAGACAAGCCAGCACAGCAGCAGACCACCACCCAGGGAAGCAGAACAAGCAGGTCTCCAAGGCCCAGGAGCCCAAACAAGTGTGTACACATTTGCACACGTACGACAGTGCGCGTCAAATCTACGCCGAACACACCTTGCTCAGAGGTTGAACCAAACAACTGGGAGTTTGCATACGTGTAAATATTTTGTTAAGGAACCTAAGCCACGTGAATAATGCAATACCCTTCAGTACCTTTCCCTGATACGCTGATTTTAGTAAGGTCATCGCCTATGTGTTTAACAGCTAATAATTCTGCTCTTTCCCGAGGCACAGAAAATTCTGCCCTGTGCAGAGGCGGTCGCTCTGGCTTCAGACAACACGCTCCAGATATAACTAACGAGAAGAAAGTGCCTTAAGGTGGGGGCTGCAGAGCCCCAACATGTACAGCACAGATGACTCGCAGTGTCATCCTTGTACCCAAGGAGCGAGCTTTCACTACGGACCCGTTCCTGAGAACCAGGGCCTCTCAGAGTGACAGTGTCAAGGCTCCGTCCCCATGCCTGCGTCTGCTGTGGTGCACACCCGTCCCCACACCCGCCAGCCACAGCCACACAAACACATGGGTGTTGACACAAGTGGGCACCACACTTTGAGGTAAACTGGAGTGATTTTATGCCGTGAGCTGAATCCTGACACCCGTACGAGCTCTCCTGTTTGCAGCAGGATGCAAAGGATGCTCTAGTTTGGCTCTGGACCCTACAGTGCCGTGCCAGCACGCCTCTCCCTGTTACATCACATTATGAACTCTTCTAAAGTTTCCGGTCAGTCAAAATCCTCAGGTCATACCTGCATCAGCATTTAATGGGAGCAGCTGTACAGGTGACCTGGCCTCAGATGTAGGCAGAGGCAGGCCCTGCTCTTCCTCTGAGAGGCTGGGGGAATTGCACCTATTTATTTGGTTTCTTCCACCTCTCCCTCCCTCTCTGCCAGGAGCCCCAAATCATTGTCCTGGCTGACAGTCTCGAAAACCACATGAAATCTATGAAAGCAAGTGACATGCACTTGTTGACTTCCATGAAATTAAGATTAATCTCACAGCCTTCAACTTAAAACTCAGTGTAATTTTCACTTCTAATTGAACAATTCAAAGTCCATCCATCTGAACTCATACTGAAAAAAGAAAAAAAAAAAAGAAAAGAAAAGAGGAGTTTTTTTCTTGTCCAAGTAGAGTTAGCCTTATCAGATATGGCTCCCATAAAGCTTCCCTATAGCCCTGAAATCAATCTCCCAGCTTTCCCCACATCTGCCTTTAGTAATTTAAGCCTCACTCCCTCTGTGATACAGGCAATAAATCACATCCACAGTATTGAGTGAAAAATAAATCATAAACTTTGAAAAACAAAGTTTGTAAAAGACTTCTTACAGGTACTGCCTCTGATTTGTAAAGTAAGGGAAAATCAAGAGTTGGAAAGGGGTTGCTGTCTGTGTATGCCATCAAAGTGCTCCTTAAATAGGTCCCAGTAAGGTTCTTGTGCTTAAATGCACATACAGATGCGTCCTGAAGAAGCAAAATCTGTCCTTACCTATCCTCAACTTTTATTTTTCCTGACTTTTCTGTTTCTCCTCTACAAATGAAAATTAAAAGGATTTCTTACTCCCTAACATACACACACCACAGAAATAGTTTTCGAGTTATTTTAGCTGCCTGCGAGTTCTTTGACTTTTAAAGCTCTAAGCAAACTCCAATATGCATCATTAATCCCCAAAATGGAATATACTTGGAGAGCAGTAATGTCTTTTAAACTTAAGTACAACTGGCCAGTGCTCCTCCTGCATCAAAACCCTGAAGCTCTGACTCCAAGTTCTTATTCCTTTCGGACACGAGACCAGAAACTCGTTTCTAAATATGCAGAGAGGATGATTTTCCATCGTCCTGCCATTTCTCTAACACCACTCAAACAAAAAGTACGGCCAGACTATCGGCATTTCACACCACTGCTGTGTCGCTACGGGAGATTTTTACATTCTGAGAGGTAATGTCATATCCTTCAGCTTCATGAAGTGCACAGACTGTTGCAATAGATTTCTTCTATGTTATCTTCACATCCTCCGATGTCCTTTAAGATATTTGAACATTTAAAAAATCTGAAATTAATCTTCTTTCCCAAAAATACAAAAAGACATAATTTTTATTAAAGTATCCCATATTTTACCAAAATCGGTATTTCAGGAAGATAGCTTGAAGACAGGAACTAAACAGCAGACCACACTCTCCAAAGCAAACTTCTGCTTTCTAAATTCATCTTTGTGCTTCACCAAAAAAAAAAAAAAAATACCAAACATTAGGAAAAAAAGGTATTTGCCTAAAAACACTTATGAAAAAATTAAAGTGGATTAATTTAATAAAATTCAACGAGGACTAAACCAGGCTGATATCGAGAAATATGTCACATCTACAGTATGGGTTAATCTATTCATATAATTATTTGTTGTGGATCTAGTTTTCATTTTATACCTTCAGAAATACTGGTAGGAAAAGACAATCTCTAATTTTACAATAAATAGTTTTGAGTTTAAGCACAGCCTTCCAAAATGAACCTGCAACTGTTATTCTAACTTAGCCACTTTTTCAGAATACATCTGTAAGGCTTGAGATAGAAGTGGCAATTTTTACTAAGATTATTAAAAAATTAAAGAGCCAGTAAAGTACTGCGCTTAAAAATTCTATTTGCATTTTATCTGTCATGGAATTTGCCCTAATTGTCCACTATTGTGACAAATGTCTGAGCTGAATACTCTGTCTGTATGTACGCTAGCACCCAGCAATTAACACAGCAATAATTATATACCATTTCTGACCTCTTTGTGCAGCTGGCAGAGGGTGCTGTTTTCTTTTTTTTTTTTCCAACACATCTTTTGTAACTTTGAGCAATTTTAAAAAGTAGAAAAATAGAGTTTAAGAACTATAGGAAACAATTATTAGCTTTGCCAATAATTCCTTATATACTTATAGACTTGAAGAATTCACACATACATTGTGATTAAATGCAATTTGAATTCTAATAGCATTCTTCAATAACCTCTGTTCCTTTTACAGCTCACTGAATGATTGTATGATTTCATGAGTGATCTTGATTTATGAGGGACACTGCTTTTATTTTGTTTTAAAGCAACTATTTACTAAATGCATTTCTGTAAGTAGGCAGAGTATTTAAATATTTTTAATCTCGTACTGGGTTTCTTCACTAAAACACCTTACTTCACTAGAACAACATCAAATGACAAAGACAGTTGTGACAGGACTAAGAAAATATGGGTAACACATTTCTCAGCCCCATACTGGTTCAGTTGCTTACTTATTCCTCAGTTATTGTACCAGTTTCTCAAATGAGAGATGTTCCACGATTAGTGATATTTATAAATGAAGAGATCTAATTTCCTCCACAATTATATGCGTGCAAGACTCACTGAAGTTAAATGTCAAAAAGAATTGAAGATAAAATACTGATTCTAGTAAAATTGTATAAAACTCTGTATTTGCATCTCTCTATATGCAAGCCATGTGTAGTTCATTAACACTGTATGTCTGTAAGGTTGCAGGTCAATTTAGAAATCCAATTGCAAAACAAAGGACAACTACCTTCAAATTACATCTGGCTTGACCTTCAAACCCTAATAATCTAGAGCAAATCAGATTGTTATATTATAAACTGCAATTAAGTGTATGATTAATAGAGTTCAGAAAATGAATTGCAGGGGATAACTAGGCTTTATCCGGCCCATGGACCATTCACGAGGAGATCGCAACTCCTCAGGACTTCTTGGTACAATGTTTTTAACATCATCTTAAGCTTCTTTATCAATTGGTCCTCACAGAATCTGAAGCCCAGATGTGGCGAGAAAGTTCCTACTGCCACGGTACCTGTTTGCTGAGCAGAGGAGCAGGGAAGGACTTTAACTCAGGTGCGTATGTGGGAGTCAATTCAGGGGTCAGGCTGAGGAGAAGAAAGAAACGTGTTCCCTTGCACCCGCAGTCAGATCCATGCTTGGCACAGTTTCAGACATGTCCATGGTGAGGTATCCACTTGAACTGTGACACCTACATACCTACATTTCAATTTCTGTTCCAGTGCTCCTCATGATGCATAAAACACCCTTAAAACATCTGTTTACTGTGAGGAAGAGGATTTTGCTGATCAAGTATGAGGCAACAGGTAGGCAATTCTAGGTAAGTCCCTAGGCTTCTCCTTTTCGAAGTAAGCACAAATGAAATTAGCAAAAACCTTGATCAATATCCATGCCAGCCAGAATTTATAGTTACAACATGGCATTCTGCTAACTTGTCAGCATTAGCAATAACCCTTTACAAGAGATTATTACTATATATCAAAGTATGGACAGCACTGGAAAATGACAAGACTGAATTTTTTAAAATTATGTTTCCACTTTCCATGGAAAAACAAAAGCCAACAAACCCACACATCATATTGTAGAGCAGACTGCACACCAGTCTTGGATAACAATGAACAAGCTCTTGTGCTGTACCTGCAAGACCTCCAGATGCAAAGTCTGGATAACATATACGTAAATGAAATAACACGACCACGTGGCTGCCTCAGAAACAGAGAATGATATACACTGACTAAAACACAGACTGCAAGCAGATGTTCCCTGTAGGCTTGCATTACGATAGTGGCAGAAATACTTTAATAAGTACAAAAACGTGGTCAGATTTTGTCTCTTAACTCGTAACACTGCCACAGCAGATGTTGTTTTACTCCCTACGTTAATCTATCTGCATACTTGTATAGCCTTTATCACCAAAGTACCTGCACAATTTCTCATCCCTTAAGGCTTCATTCTCACACATGAAAGAAGAAAAGCTGCAGAGACACAAACCAAGCTTGAAGACTCGGGCAGTTTGTAGCTGAAACCCATGATTTTTAGAAATCAACCCCCCTCATCAGCTGCGATGTGTTTTACTCAAAGACAGGCAGGGCTTTCATTTAAGGACACAGATTAACACGTGCATGATAAACACCAATCAGGCTGTCAGGTCTGTGAGGAGCAATTTAAAAGTTAGTTCACGCTCACTGTTGGAGGTGACCTTCTTTTAGGATACATGCTTTAGTTCAGCTCAGACCCTGAGATAGAACGCTGGTGCCACCTTATCCACGCAGCAGAGTGCCCTAATTTCAGGAATGCTCAGAGAAGCTTGCAGTGTTCAAACAACACAAAACCTTTTACAGCAGTTAATCCAAGTCTTTGGTATTGTCACACCACAGTACATACTGTCAACGTTTTTTAAATATGCAAATTGCTGCAGCAATGCTACAGGCTTAAAAGGGCCCATACATTGATTATTCCAATTAGTGTATTTTAAGGCAAGAAGGACTTTTGGAATCATCCCTCATAGCAGTTGTGGTTATTTGTGAGTAGGTGCTCTTTGTTTGAAATACTAGTCACAAGAGAAAGGACATAACTGGTGCTTGGTTCAACTGTTTCCAAAAAAATAATATACAAATACTGTTTTTTCAGTGGTAGTTCATGGGTTTTTTTCAATTTTAGGGTTTGTTTTTGTGTAAATTAAAATTTTAAAATAATATAGGTGGAGATAGATTTACCAGAAAAAAAAATCTCCCGTGGTTACAGATACACGGGGATCATACAGTAAATAAAGCCTTATTTTCTGCCTCTCTATCCTCTCACGAGGCAGCTACTGCAGCTGACTGTGCAGTGCCACAGCTTCTCTCCAGAAACCCTCAAGACCTTCAAGAAGGAGCAGCAGGAGGGAGCAAGGGGCAGGGCGATCACCGCATCCCATGCACTGCAGCCCAGGGGCTGCTCCTCTTCCCAGGGGCACTGGAGCTGCGCTCACCCTGCCCTGCTCACAAGGTCACCTTTGAATTTAACACCTTATGGTTCATCACAACCCAGAGAGGAGAAAGGTCCTGCTTCTTAGAAACTTCAGCAAACCCTCCTCTACACATGTAGCAGGTTAAAATGCAGCTGGGGAAGATGGTATGCAGCAGCACACTGTTCCTGTCACGCTGGACCAAACCTCCCATCCCTTCAACTACAATTAAACTTTTCTCATGGAAAACAGAGTCATCTCAGATCTCCCTTTGTAAAATAGTGCTGTCTTACTTCCTATTATGCTTCAGAAGAGGAAAAGACAATCTCTAAGCAAGGAAACACTCCAGTGTAAATTAAAAAGTAAATCTTTAAAATGTCATAGGCATCCTTGACTGATGCCTAGTATTACTCTTAAATGCTTTATCGCGTTTATTGGTTTCAGAATTGTTCTACTCTTACAGCTGCCATTAGACAAAGGCCCGAGTTCCCCTTGGTCTAGATCCATCTCTCTCATCAAAGAGCACTGTAAAAATCCTCAGATGAAAAAGCATCCAACTGGGCTGGCCATGCTGGGATCTCGGAGCAAAGCATCTAGGAAGGGAAAACTGCAATGTGAAAGTTGAAGGCCAATTCTCTTTTGTTTTTTAGCTTTCAGTATGACAGGACACGTGCAGTCAGTGCAGATGTGCACACAGGACAGCACATACTGCAGCTTAACCAGCTGTGCCTGCATACACTGGTGAGCAGCAGACTGGGATTGTAGAAAGCCATATTATATGTTATTGCTCAACCACGAGCTTAACTCTGTCGCTAGCTGATCACATATACAATACCATTTAATTGTCTAAAATTAGATATGATAGCAGTTTACAGTCAGAAGGAAATTATGAGGATGCCAGAGTAATCCCATCACAGTCAGCGTAGGCATGGATTAATATGTGCACACGTGTGGCTTTCCCTCCCAGATAAATCAATATTTTCCATCACCTGCGCCAAAATAGCAGGTGGAAGAGAACATGACAGTCGATGGACCTCTAGAAAAACCCAGAAGGAAATCACAACACAATGCATGGACTCCTTCACCTCCCTGGAGACCTTTAAATAATAGTCCACGGCTAAAAATATCATAAAATGTAGTCTGGAGCAGACAGATGTGATAAATCAGATAAACTGTTGTCACATGTCAACTGTTCTAACCAGTCAAGGGGGGGTTTTATTCATATTTAACAACCACACATGACAGCGCAGGGACCACGGGAGAAGGTGCTGAGGGCAAGATCCGGCTGCTGATCCAAGCACTCACTCATGACAAGAATCCCGGGCAAAAACCACAAACTGGGAATTTGAGCAAAGTGAAGCAAAGGCTTTCACCAGCTTACGTCTGGAAACTCTTAATTCCTCTGGAGTCAGCACTAGCTGGTACCGAGACAACTGTCCCACTGTCCCAGGAGGTGCCCTCTCACAATCAAATCTGAAAAGAACAGCAGCAGTAAATGCAGCTAATAATGAATACAACCAAGACCTAATGGCCCTGACATTCATTATTAAATTGAAAATTTATAATAAAGGAGAATTTAAAATATCCCATAAGTGTGCAGATATCCTGCTTATGCTTGGGTGCAGCATAATTTATTTTAAACAGAGATTAATTTATTTTTAAAATATATGCTTGGTTTTCTATTCCTATGCAGGGGATTACCTTAATGTACACATTTTCCCATCAAGAAAAATCTGGAGCCCTTAGTTTGTTTTCAATATATTATGAGTAAGAGCAGGAATCATTTTTATTCTTACTTATGCTTACAGCACGAATCACAGTTTAGCAACCCAGACTGGTGCTGCATTGTGCAAAGCAGCAGCAAAACCAGGAAGAGCCCAGCCCAGCCCTCCAGCAGTTCTCAACATCTGCCCGAGGTCTCACCTGGGACCCTGGCAGCCCAAGCGTCCCGCTGCAATCAGCAGGGAGGGCAGGACCCGGCTGGGGCACGACGCCAACAGGCTGGCCTGCTCTGCGCCTCTCCCTGATCATGAGGCAGCAGTTCCCAAGCTGGTTTTCAGCTGGACAACGTGCTTTTTGCCTTTTCCACACTCACATACTGTTTCCTTCTGTCCCCACACCCCCACTACCCTTCCAGGCCTGTTTCCTGACCAGCTCCTTTCTCAGCTCTGTCTTTTCAATGCCAGACCCACACCAGTCTCTCTGGCCCATCCATATATGCTTTAAGCTGCCGATTCCCCTGTTTCTCCTTCTCTACCTTCCTCCCCCTTCTTTCCTTACCTCCAAGAGGTTACAACTGCATTTCTCACTGTAATTATTTACCCCAGACTAACTTGCCCCGTCCGAAAGCCGCACCCCTCCGGCAGGCGTCCCCACCACGTCCTTTTGGGGGGTGGCCTGGCCCTCCCCAGGAGACCAGCACAGTTTCCCTGGACAACTGGATACAAAAGCTGAACCCTACAAAAAAAGCACAGGCGTTTTTCGAGGGCTGAATGAACAATGTGAGCATATGGCTTCTCATGCTAATTAATTATCCTTTGGGTTAAGGGGGGACACTGAAATAATAATGCTAAATGAGATTGGTAAAATACTTCCTGTGCGTTTAATTAGGGCAGCATCTCTCTGATTTCAAACAACTCCAGAGGACCCTTCCCACCCTCACAAAGGTCAAATGCCATAATTTAATCTGCCATGGTAAAATAATTAATACAAACACTAATGACCACTTTCTCAACAATGGGCTAAGCACATTTTCAACTTTATAAATAGCAACAGCAAATCAGTTCACACAGCTGAATCCTTCTCTTACAAAAATATTACTTGTCTACACTGATTTTACACAGCTGCTCATTAGTTTTGCTTCCAGGTAGGTTGGATTATCAACTGCATTCTCTTTTCTTTGAAATGGTGAATAGTTTTATTCAGCAGAATAAAAAGATTCAGTTATGCATGAATTATCCCAACTTGCAGACACATCACTTACTGCAATCAAACTACAACTGGGTTTGTTTTTTGCTCTTCTTTTTTTTTTTACATTCAAATTAACAGATCCCAAAGAAAGAGTTTGAGTTGTGTCCCACGACTTGCTATTTATGAACTTTTCCATTTTATTGTGTATCTTTTTTAAGAAATTGCCTTTAAATCCCCACCACTGTGATTATTTGTGGATATCCACCCTCCAGAATGGCATTAAAGGTACAATGATGTACAAATTTGGTCTGGAGAAATAACGTCTGGACTTTGTGAAAAAGAACAGTTCGCACTGAAAAGCTTATAACTCTGTAGTGGAGTTGTCGCATTTATTAAATGGTCACTGTCAGCCAGAAAATCACATTAAGTTCAAGAACAATCATAATTAGCATTGTCAATCAAAATGGTACAATAATAGGCACATTAACACAATAACATGTTGATGTATGAACAAGTTAAGTTCTTGCTGCCTAAGGTAATACTTTAGTCTGAAAAGAATAATTGCTGACTACTTCAAAGTGCTATAGTGAATTAAGTTTGTTTATAGCATAATCAGAGAATGAAAATGAAGATACGCACGTGCCGGATTGCAAAGTGGCTGTTTGCTACCTGCAGCGCTCCGAATTTTCAAACGCATCCTGCAACGCATGGTACCTTATTATTTTCAGGCACTATATCAAGTTGCATCATGTCACATCCTATTATATTGAACGATGTAACAATTCTATTGAGTTCACCCTGAGGTGTCACAATTCTGAAAACATTAAAAGAAAGAAAAATATACTCAGGGGAAGAGTTAACTAAATACAACTTTAAAAACAAAATCCCTGGGTTAACCAGCTTTCAAAGTGTAGGTTACATAATTAATTTAGTTTCTTGGTGTGTATTCTTTGGTCTCAGTCTCCCGTTCGTTCCTCAGCATAAGAATGATGCAGAGGCCCAGGAGAAGGAGAGAGACACCGCAAAGAAAAGCTGATGAGAACTGGAGGACTAAGCGCAAGGTACTTTTTCGAAAATCTAAGAGTTCTCTGCTAATTACTGTTTCCAAAAGTCTTTTTTAAAAAATAAGATTTCTTTGACGAATGAGACTCCTGGATTGTTACAGGGAGAATTCTTGCTGAAAATCTTTCAGAAGTTTCTTACTCTTTTCCTTTTATAGCAGCTTGGAAGCAACTTTCTAGGCAGAAGAGACTGCTATTACCTACATAATGTCCAAAGAGAGTTAATTATTTAAAGCCAGTACTTTGCAGTAAGCACAAATGCAAGATTTCCATTAGCTTTAACTGTGAGGAGACATTAAAGAACCTGCATCTCTCTCTCCACTAGTGAGAACATTTCAAAAACAACTAAAAAAAAGTCTGACAGATGGCAAAATCTCTTAAAGCAGTTATGTAAAAGTAAATGTTAGGTCAATATAATTAAGAGATTCAGCAGCAAAATGCCTCTTCAGTTTTTTGGGGTTTTTTTAATCAAATACCATCATCAAATATCAGAATAATGTGCTGTATAATACATACATGAATAAGGAGCCTGAATCCCTGCTTTTAATGCAATGGACAATGTAATCTTTACCATGACAATATAACTAGCATACCCTAACACGTAATAATATAGAAGTCAAGTCTGGTTTTGTTTTCAAGAGCACACTTATAATCCTGTTATTCGTGAGACCTCTCACTTAAAGATCCACCTGGATCCCCACTCCTAACCACACAGATGACTTAGAATTTCTTGTTATCAAACAGGGGGGAAAAAAGGGTATGTGTATATATATGTACTTTTTTAAAAGTGTGTGTGTATATATATATATATATATATATATACACACACTTAAAAAATAAAAAAGAATGCAATGCGTTTTTAGGACTGGGAAATTCAGGACTGAAAGTGAGGGAAGTTAGCATGAAAATGTGTGCCTGATTGCTGAAACACCGGCACAGTCAGCAGCAGGCAGAAAGGAAGCTGGAGTGAAGGTTCAGCACTTCTCCAGAGCCCACCCACACCACATTAATTTTGAAATCTTTTGAAAAGCTATTCCACATTCTCATGCAATCTAGCAACAGTTGTGAAAACATCTTTCAATCATTTATAATAGCTTTAAAATTATATAGCACCTTTCATCTAAATGGATCTGAAAATGGGCTTCTAGCTTTATTCACTAATTTTAGAATTTATAGTGCTTAAAACAAAGAACTTCCTTAGCTAACTTATAAATAGGCTAATTATCCTAGTGTGACCTAATGACTGTAAGTTGCCTAGACAGCAAAACATGCAACTTTAAAACTACAAATTACCTGATTCTTTCCTTTATAAGAATCTGACTTGAGATACTTGCAGAAATATGAAGAGAAAGGAGTGACATATAGTGAATTTCCAAATGAGGCTTCATTATAGCCAATTCAAAATTCTCTATTAAAAGGAATTTTTTCCCGATTCATCAGAACTGCAGTTTGTAATAAGACACGGCCTATCTGGCAGTAGCAGAAAACCAGAAGGGACTTGAATCCTTCCCGCTTTCACAGCCTGCCACACCACCTTCCTACCACCTTCAGGAAGTGGAAGTGCCACCAATACATTCATTTTTGCCTAACTAATGACTGCACAAGCCACCCTTCCAGTCTGGCCCCATATGACACCCCTAAGGAGGGTTAAGGCTTGGTTTATCGAGGCACAGGAGAAGAGAGGCTCGTCCCAAGGTCTGTGGCAGAGGGAAGCATTGAGGAAGGCGAAGGGCTCCGGCGCTCCTCCGCCTCAGCGCTGATGATCATCAGCTGCTTTCCCCGGCAGCCAACGGCCCTCCCTGCCGCGGGGCTCAGCCCCCTTGCTGGCAGACCCTGCAACTGAGCTGTGCTGTATTTTAAATCACTATTGAAGGTAACAGCTCAAAAGTGTCAGAGAATTAAAAGGATTATAAACTTTAGGAGCTTATTCTTTTGCGTCCCTGACATACTTTTGAAAATCACTGCTCTTCACTTTTGCGGTGTCTTTACCAAAGCCAGTCTCATTCCTCCTCCTCATGTTTGTCATCTCAACGGGAAACCAGACTAAAATAGGAACTGTTGTTTTATCACCTCTGTTCACAAAGCCTAGCACATGTGAGATTTCCGTTGCTAATAAACTACACGTCTAAATAAACTATCTTCAACAACTCTTCTTCATTCTTTGAAAGCATCCTTAGGATCGGAGAAATGAGTTGTTAAAATATGGAGCAACTAGATATGTCTGAGTAGCTCTTAACGCCAGCACGGCTCATGTGCTGCTTCTTTTCACAACACATACTTTGTTTTGAAATACAAAGTGTAAAATGAAGTCAATAACAGCAGTCCTTTAGCAGAGTACTCATTCAGTCAGAGATAGCGGGACCCACGATAGGTGTGCAGCTGAGCACAGAAACTGTTACATTAACTGCTAGCAGAGACTGCGCAAGCTTAAATGAGTCTATCACTATAAATGCAGAATGTGCAAATTAATGTGTCTGAGCCAAATTAAAATACAGCCTTGATTTTCTGCAAGATAAAATGTTTGGCTTAATACAAAATGTTTTAAATAGTTATGTTAGTAAATAAAATCTGCCATGGAAGTAAGAAAAGTGCACTGACCAAAGCAAGGCTTGAGAAAGATTAAAAAAAAAATTCAAGGTTTGTGAAGGGTTGAAAAGTAATAAGGTCTGAATGACTTAGTGATGGCTGTCATAAAAATCTGGCAGGGTATTCTATTTACAGTATGTAATAAAACTGTCACACACAGAATTTATAAAAGCTTTTGCCCTAGAAAACGAAATCTTTTTGCCAAGGGCAAGTTAATAACCTCTACAGTTCATTTGAATATATGGGCAAAGAGAGGTTTTGACTAATAGAGCATCACAAGGTGAGCACTAGGCAATCTAATAGACATTGTGAGAATGGAATGATCCAAAGACGACGACAACTACCTGTTAGAATATCACTGCAGAAATTTTGTGCACTTTATATCCATTGTGATCTGTCACTAATGAAGGTATGCTGCGCATGTGTGCCTAGATGTGTGGGCTTTACTGATTGGGGATTACACACACAGCAATTCCATGTTAGCTGACATGAAAATAATTCCTCCTCAAATACTCAGAGAAGATGCTGACTTGTGAACTAGCAAATTGAATGCAGAGCTATTGCTCTTAAGATTATGTGGAGCTTAGTGCTTCGAAAGATTTAAGTCAACAGATCAGTTGGCATCCAGGATTTTTCCCTCATAAAAATCCACACTTGTAAATTAACAGGTTTTTAAATCGAAGCCTCAAAAATACATCTAAATTTAACTTGGAACACTGTTCCACATAATAAATTATGAATCATCCAGGAATATGGTTGATACTTAGCCAGAGTACAAAGCTGCATGCAAGTTCATGGGGAATGAACAAGTTACTCCATCTTTGTTAGAGGAAAAAATCATATTCAGTATGATAATAATCACTATTTTAGAAAAATACATTGGTTTCTGCCTAAGAAGTAGGGAGATTTTTCTGCCCTGAGCTCTGTTGCTACAGACTACTATTTATACCTGAGCTAGCAATTTAGAGCTAGCTTTGGACATCTCTGAAACATGCTGCCATCCCTGCCACCTAGACTCTGTGACAAGCTTTGTTGGTTCCCCCGGCATCCTGGCAGTGGGGCTTTGCTGAAGAAAACAGCCAGGACAGACTCCGTTAGAGCGACACAAATCAAACGCTGCTGCCAAGTACTCCTGTGCAAGGCACTTGGTGCTTCTGCGCCAGGGAAAGGGTCCAGCCAGATGAGAGGAGCTTTAGATTAGGCTTCAGTCATCATCCCAATAGACACGCTGAGGCAGCAGCTAGGAAGGGCCTGTGCCTCTGGCTGGTGGCCTCTCCCCACAATTCCCAAGACAGGGAATTTTCCTGTCCTGCTAATGAAGTGCTGTGCCTATGTGCATGGATGTGCAGATTTTGGTGACTGATTTGTACTGGAGCAATGTTACTTTACCTTAAAATTTAAAGCCTTTGCATCTGAAACCAATTAAAACATTCAGCCATTATATAGCTTTTATAAATGTTATTAACATATCATAAAAAAGTCACAGAACTAGAATGAGATGGCACTCTGTTCCAGCAGAAATTGCCCAAATTACACTTTGCTTGTACTCTTATGTGAGTGACTGATATCCAGGTGCCTGATGAGCATTTGCAGTTGAAATATTACTAATGATACTAATAATATCCCTCTCTCTTACACTCCCATCCACAGGAGAAACAATTATGACTGATTTTGTTTTATTCTTTTACTTTCTTGCTGGTATGCCATTTCATGAAGGACTCTCAGAGAAGAGCAAGTCAAATTTACTTAAAGTTTACTCTGGAAAAGTGAAAATTAATGTGGCCACTCAAAAGTCCTGCACATCCATCCACCTTCAGACTCTCACTCACCTAGGTGAATCTGTAGCTGTTTTTCTGATAACATAATCGTCCAGGACAGCTAATGGTAACAGAGGAAGAGGCAATGCCTCAGGCTGATAAGGCAATCCTAAAGAAGACACGATTTGGCACAGAAAGATTAAGCAGTACACTCATTTGTGAAGCGATGCTCGGTGATGATTCTGTTATTATCACACTGTAACATATGTTCAGGTCAGCAGCATACATACTGCATCCTCAATTTCAAAATTAATTTTTTGGAAAGAGATCAGTGCTCAATTTCTGAAAGCCAAAACTTCAGCTGTTTGAGTCAGAGAAGCTGGACCAGGTTAGAGGAGATTAGAATAATGTCTGTTCCAGCTTGTCTGCTGCCACTTCTTCACCGTCTGGTAATACAGCCTGTCAGGCAAGTTTAGGAGGGAGCACAGCTGATGCTAGAGGCACGCTGTGGTCCCTGCCCTTGCTAAGTCCTTGTAACTCCACACACCCCCACGTGCATGCACTCCTCCTAGGAGGCCATGGCGGTTTGCTGCCACTCGGCATTAGTCGAGGGCAAGTGCCCATTGACCCAGCAGAGCCCCAGCTCTGCCCCTGACAGGTAATGGTGTCGACCGCTGCTCACTGCTTCGCACGTGCTTTGTGTTACAGCTCCTATTGCTGCAGCAGCACCGGCGATGAGGTGTGTGGAACCACCTCCTGGCAGCTTGCTCCTAATCAATCATCCCTCTGGAGTCTGCCTTCAACCTGCTGCTTTTGGCCTACTGCCTTGTTTCCTCATGGTTTCTTTCCTCCACCAAGCGTGCTAGCTATGGTCTCAGAAAATTACCCTTATTTTTCTCTGTTCGGGGACTACGGACCTCTCTACGAGCTGGCTGCTGCCAGCCACATGCTCTCCTCACTGCTTAGATGTTCCTTCCCTCACACAAATTACAGATCTGGCCCCAGAGAAGTAGAGAGCTGCCTGGCTGCCAGCAAGAATACCAAAATTCATTTTAGATTTCTAGCAACACAAACAGAGCTGTTCAACGTGGGGATACCTGTTATGATCCAAACAACAGGACTGAGCTAAACGCAATTTCTTCATGAATGTAAGTGAATGACAACGTTAGACTGAACTGGACTGTGCTTCTGGACGTTGCTACACTACAAATCAACAGTGTGCATCTTCTCAGAAGCTGCACGTGAAAAATGCAGGGCAAAAGGTGAGCGGGAGTTGTTTTGTTGTCTTCCCCATGCAACAGGCAGTCAGTTTGTAGCTGAGGTAGAAATCAAACTCAAATATTATGATGCTCTGCTTGCACTTTAAGTTAATTTCAAATTTTATTAGCTGTCTATTCTGAATTATCATCTAACTCTACATTAATGAGATTTTTCTCAAAGTTTTGTACTTAGTAGTAGGAAACTCCACATCAAAAAACATTTCCAGATGATATACCTGCATAGACCTGTAAGTTATTACTAATATTAAAGCTCTACTGCTTTTCCCTTTTCAGGAATTACTTCAGGGTCATTTCTTGGCAATATGAAATCATAACAAACTTTTATTTGACTCCTAGGACACAGATAAGAAAGAAACTTCAAAAAATATCTTAAATCCCAAGCCTGCAACTTTAACTTCCGTGCTTCGTACTTCTCCATATTTTGGTTCAACTCCTGTAGTACCTTCTGGTACTAGAGTTTCTGAGTCAGAATTGCCTTTTGCTGTTTTCCCAGTATAAATGCCAAAAAGAAGGGGAGGGTTGCAGGGGAGGACTGGCTATTCTAGCAGCATGTCTCTGTTCTTGAGGTGAGGAGACAGTAAAAGGTATTTCTCTCACCCTCTTCTGGTGGTGTGTTCTGTTTTCTTCCTTCTGCTCTGCCTTTCAAGAAGTGAAACGCAAGCAAATACTTTGTTTCATGCAAAACACAAAACCTTCCCTCAAGCCGAGCTGGATATATGGCTGAGTGACTCCCTCTCTTACTTACGCTTCTCTGCTTCAGATACTTTTCAGAGTCCTGCTTCCATTCCCTTAAAGCCACACAGCAAAATTCCCACTGCTTTCAGTGGGAGCTGAATGGTGCAACAAGATTAACGTTTCTACGTGAATTTGTGACCAAGGAAATGAAATTCCAAAGCATGACCTTGAACCCATGTTTTTCACGTATTGGAGAAACATCTGGGTCCAAACCAACTGGCAAGTTGTTTCACTTTTTTTTTTTTTTTTCTAAATAACTTTTATAACTTGATATGTGTTTCTGAAATTAAGTTTAACCCATCCTACGAAGGCAAAATGTAATAAAAGTCTCAAATAAATTAATGCTGGACACACATATCGGTTTCAGCTACACACAAAAAAAAAATACTAGTCTGTGAGACACAAAAGACTTATGGCATAATATTTACTTGTTCATTAGTTTCGGAAAACTACATTAACCTTTTATATTCTCATTATATTGTGATTTCTCTTATTTCCTAAGATTACAAAGAACGACACAATTTGATTTTGCCACGTCTTGTCCAGCATTTCAAAAGTATTCAAGATCATTGCAAATTAAGTGACACAATAACACGGTCAGTGTTTCAGTTGCTGTTTCACAGCTGTTAGGAGGCGTGCCTCTGATCTCACACACCAGAGAGACAGACAAGCCTCACTAGTGTCCTTTGAAAAGAGCCCGTTCTGATGGCTGCAGATTATTCTAACATACATGGTTATTACTTAAAGGTATTTTGATGTTCTGCCTTCCTAACATGTGGACCTAATCCAATCTTTCACAGAAAGAAAACAGTTGATAACTATTTTCAATAATTTTTAAATTTTTTTTTTTACTGATTCTCTTGGGTACCAATTTGGACTATTCCCAGCATTACATACATTCCCAAAAACACTGCACAGGATCCAAGTCAGAACAGAACAGTCCTATTAAATCATATTTGAAGAGTCAAAACACTTCAGCTGAATCACAGTACTTTTCTTCCCAAGAATAAATGTAACGCAACTTTCAACAGGTTCATACCAATGTTCCATCTTTAAATATCAGCTTATCTCTGCAAGGGAGCTACAAACCGCACTGTGCTAGACAAACAGCTGCCATAATACGGGACCACCTTTGCTCCTGTGAGTCGAACCACTGCCCAGAATCCTAGGCTGGAACTAACAGGAGTGACCTTGCACTTCTGGAGCTGCACAGACTCCTGCCCCTCATCACTGAATTGGCAAATACTGCCCCAACCCAACATGTCACAATTCACCAAAATGTAAAATTTCCCACGGTATATTAATATCTCATAAGTGTCCATGACACAAAACTGTTATTAAGCCCAGAGAAAAGAAAGGTAATGCAAAAGTTCCTCAATATCCTATTTGAATAAACAGATTATTAAATCACAACTTCTGAATGCATGTTCTGGATCTGTTTTCCTTATCCATTTTAAGACAAAAACTAGATTCTACAATTTCTTGTCAAGTATTCACAGGCACAGACATCCACCCACCCATGGAACCTTCCTCATAGTTATTGCTGTAACAATGTGACATGTTGCACTAAATCAGTACTTTTGTGCTCTCTGTCCTGCAGACGTCACTGACACGGTGTGACAGCCCCAGCACCTCTTAAATAGCCTTCTAATCTTTTTGCACTTTGAATCACACATGAAAATTTAATTATGTGCAATTCTTCTATCAAAGTTGTCCTAATCTACTACAGTCAATAATATAATATTGTAAAAGGAAAAACCATTAAATTTTACAAGATAGGCAATCATTTTTTTTCCATCTGAGATATTTAATCATTTTGAACTCTGACACTGAACAGAAAGTAGCCACATCATGTAGAATCGTGCAGTTAAAAACGCAGAGGTTAAAAGTGCAGCTGATCATGTAAGCATCCAATCTTATGAGAATCTGCTGTCACAGAAAAAACATTAGAAGGTAATTTAGAATCTGCCCTGTTCAAAGAGCTGCATTTTATGATAGAAACCACTTTGTTAGCTTCCTCTTTGATGAGCATCTCAGAGTATTTATCGTAACTGCAAAACATACAGAAAGCAATGGCTACAGAAACGTCTACTTTTATTTCAAACCTAAACTCCTCTCCTTAGAAGTGATAATTTGACCAATCCAGCCACTTTAAGCAAAACACACCAGTAAATCGGATTACAAGGTTTTGATAATGACTTTCACATCCTGATCAAAGCCAGTGCGAAGCGTTACATGAACATGACTGATAGGAAATAGCAAAAAGGTCACATTAACGGAGATAACCGCGCACGTGCACCCTCCTGCCTGCATACGCATTCGTTCACGTGAGTGTTTGCTGGTGGGACGACACTGACAGCAGGGCAGGGTTTGCACTGTCACACTGCCACATTCCACTTCCCTGCAGCTAACGAGAAAACCCCTTTTCGCTTTATGTTAGGTAAACATGAGAAAGGGTAGAGAAAAAATGGGTTTTAAAGGAGTGAAGCCCTCCTTCTTCATGTCTCCTTCTAACAGTCAAATATCTGCAGCAACAAGGACCAGGAGCAACTGCAAGGGCACCGGCCGCGTGCAGTAACCATCAATGCATGGCAATACTCCACCTAATAAGGAAAGGCTTTACCTTTTGTGTCATATACATATATATATATATGTTTCTCTCCATATTATTATGAGAACATAGACTATTACCTCTCTCTGACAATAGATTAGAGTAGGATATCGGGTAGAGAATTCCTCTGCAGAGTCACCCTGCACTACATTTTTACAAGTCTGGATAAAGGTATTTTATACTGAGTTACACAAAGAGAAACAGAGCAACTTAATGACAAAGCAGGATCTGAGGCAGAAAAAGTCCAGCAGAGACAAAAAAAAAAAATCAAGTTACTCATGTGCACAGTTAAAATAACTGGTGTGTAAATATAGTGCTGAAACTCTGATGTTTTCTTCTTCATAGGAAAACAATCTTGTCATCCTGAGTCAGGGAACATTAAATGAGAACGTAATTTTCACTAGCTTTTTCTTTTTAAGAAGTTGTCCACTAACATGTCATATGGAAAATTCATTTTTCTAATACCAGTTATAAGATTCTTGTATCAGAGATGATTATTCAAAATAAAATGCTTTAAACACCCCTAGTTAGTCACCGGGCACCTTCTATAATATTTTATACTCTCGAGAACATTTTTAAAGCATGTAATTCCACAATATCAGTGATAGATTAGAGTGTGATGTCCATATAAAATGCCAGAATCTTTACACTTCCTATATCCTTCAATAATTAACTTTTTGCTTAATGACTAAAAGTTTAATTAATTTACAGAACACATGCACAACTAACCATTCCTTTAATTAAGAAAATTTACTAAAATCCATTATTTTTGAAGCTGTCTGAAGTTTAAAATTTTATAATGTTATTTTACGAATGTTTTCTATATAAAGTTTAAGAAAAATGACACAGTATGAAGTTCTAAATGACAGAGAAGCAATTTCAGGATTTCCTTTTATGTGATAGACACAGTATTTTATCTCTCCTCTTATATTTCCCAAGGGATATCTGGAGTCAATGCATCCAAGACGAATACCACTAATTAAAAGCAAGCACTATTTACCAGTCACAGGTTTGGGCCGATTCTGCTTATTGTTTTTCTGCAGCTTTTTTACACGCACAGGAAAGGGCGGGGGGTGGGATTAAGACTCACTTGCACAAGTATACCAAGTAAAAAATAAGCACGCTCACTTGGATGAACTTCACTTTTAATGAACACATTAAAATTGTTCCTGAACACAGGAGTACATTTCACATACTTCATTACTAACTCAGATTTCATGCTCTTCCCTTTCCCAGATACCTTTGTTTTCCTCTAACATGAAAAAAGGACTAAAAGAAAAAGCAAAGCCAATGAGGGTTCCTCCTCTGCAGGCACACTGAAACCCTGAGGTTCGCTTTGTATCACCCACCACTGGCCAGTTTCCTGACACGTCAGGGTAGGATACAGCATTGGTTCTACTGAAGTTGGAGTGTAAACATAAACAGTTTAGTTACAACAGAAACTTAAGGCCTTAAACTATAAAGCCTTTTCCAGGTCTAGAAACTCAATCATTTTTTTCCACCTAACTGCTATGAAAAATCCTATCTTCCAGTTACACTTCAGCAGCACAGCTGCTGTTCTGTTAATGTGGAATAGAAATGCCTTTGTCCTGACACTTGACAACAGTGGGGGCATCACTGAAACTGGCCAAGCTCTAGTAGCCTACTCTTTAGCACAGGGCGAGCCCCAACACTTCGAAAACATGAATGAAAAACTGTCCTTTTCAGTCACTCTTGAATTCTGCTCTGACAGAAAGAGCTTAGGGGTGGTGTGAAAAATACCCTAGTTTAACAGTCTCAACAATACTATTTTAGAAGGCAAAGGGGGTTTTTTGGTCCAACTTCCAACTATTCATAGAGACATTCTCAAAAGAAATACATTCAGAAGAGTGTAAAAAAATGCTACTGGTTAAAAGCACCATGATGGAGTAATTTATTATTGAGAAATAGATGTAAAATAACACTAAGTGCCTACCACCTATAGAATGTGAGATGCTTCAGCTGCTAAAATACCGTGCAAAAAGACAAAAAAAAAAAATCTCCTTTTGTACAAAAATACTGTTTGATAACATTCCTTGAATTGTGTATAAAAGCCTGCTGACATGCTGTTGAAAACATGTAAAAATTACCTGGAAGATGGGGGAAAAGTGAGATTACAAAGTTAACTATGCAACTTTGTCTTATATTGTATATTTAGTGTCAGTTCCATCAAGGGCTACCTGCAAATCATGACAGAAAGTTCCCAAGTTTCCAGATGACTCAGGATTAATGTAGCAGATGATAATCACTATAGATTAATGCCCAACTTTAGTCAGGCATTTCGGAAAAATATTCAGCCATGAAGGAGCCGGAGTTTGTTCATTTATTGAATCTGGCTTCGATGAAAGAAAGTATTTCCAGTGTTGGGATTCCAAGGTTCTGGAGTCTCCTTCTCTCAAGATACTCAAAACCCACCTGGACGTGATCCTGAGCAACCTGCTCTTGGTGACCCTGTTTTAGCAGAAGGTTTGGACTAAATGATCTCCAGAGGTCCCTTCCAACCTCAACCAGTCTGTGATCCTGTAATTTGTTAGGAAAGCACAGAGGACAAAAGAGGAGCTGCTGTTATGCCAGCACACATGAGTCAGAGTGCAGCCACATCTTGGATGCAGGGCACATTTCTTTTCACTCCATCTTAAGAGGATGCATGCACAGAAAATATATGGAGAAGGCAATATGGATGACAAAAGCCAGTATGTATGGATTGAACAACTACACTGTGAAGAATGCCAAAAACCCCCTCAATCTTTAGCCTGAAAAACAGATTATGAGATACAGGAGTTGATAGCAGCCAACTTAAGTCACAAAGGGCAAGGAGGGGGACAGCAACTGTGCATTGAGCCCTCCCTCCAACATGGGAAGAATCAGGGGCAGTAGATGAGACTGCCAAAACACAAAGCCAAAGCTATAATTTTCAACACACTGGAGAGCTCAGCTGTGCCCTGGCTAGCTAATGGGTACTACTGCAAATGTTACAGCATCTGAAAAAGTAACTGAAGACATTCTTGGAAGAATACATTAAGAGATGGGTGTTTAAATTCCTGAGCTGTAAATTGATAGAAATAGTGAGAAAATTCTGGAAAGGTATTTTTACACCTGCTCCTCCCAGAGATTACTAGAAACAGGACAATCTACCAGATGAATCCGCGGCCTAACCTAGGGTTCTCTGTGTTCTTACAATAATCCTAACAACACTCATAGATGAAATGCACTTAATAATAACTATAGGTTAATTTATTCATGAGATCTATTGTTGCATAAATACTCAGTGGTCTGAAACAGCGAAATGCCTAAGCATGCAAGGAAGCATTGAAAAAACTCATAAGCTTACAATTAGCCCAATTCTTTGACACAGTGAGGCTGCAATAAGCAGATTTTTTCTATGGAAATCTTTAGTGCAATGTAAAGTGCTAGCTTAGAGATTCACAGAAGCATCAATTACTTTTTTTTTTTCCTCTCTCAACAAAATATAAACTTTTATAAAGTATAAAGCAAACACCAGCCCTATGGATGTGTAAAATGAACAGTATAAACTCAGGAATTGAGTCAGCCTTTTTTTTCCCCCCTCCTTGTAAAGCATAATACAATGCCATAAATTTAAATCCACCTGAAGTTCTGTTTCTTTACCAAAAGATCTGTATCTGCAGGAGTTCCATAGGTTACCATGCTATTTTGTTGGATTAATGACAAAAACCCCATGCATGTATAATCAGGATAACGTGGTAGTACATTTCAGCTTATGCAGGTCATTTATAATTTATGCAATTTGTTCCCTCTTTTTTAATGGCAACATTTTTCATTCAAAGATGTGCTTCCCTCAGCTGCAAAATGGAGAGTCATTCATGTAATGTATGCAGATGGAAAACAGAAACAAGGTCAGACAAACTGTAGCCTTACATTTTGCAAGAAAAGTACAATTCTACACTCTTCCTGAAAAAAATACTCAAAAATAAACTTAAAAATATTGTTTAGAACTACAGCAAAAGGAGGACTGTGAGAATATTTATCCTATCATTATGTTGAAATAGCTTGGGAAATAGTGCCATTTTCCTAAAATTATATGATTGTCCAATGTTCATTCTGCTTATTTAAGCACTAATTTTGGTCCAAAAAGAAAGAAGCAAAATAGAAAAGCTACATTCAAGGCAAAAACCACCACCACTAAACCCAAAAGAAATTAAAGTCCCAAATCTTAAACCCATGTATATTCCAACATTATGAAACATATTTTGAGGAAAAGTATTATGTTTTAAAGATGGTCTAACTAAAGATTAATAAAATTAAAATAGGCCCAGTTACTTTATGGACAACCCATAAATCTTTTCCTGCTTTAATTTTTAAGGCTGTTTCAATATTATTGAAAATAAACTAAATATTAAATTACACTTTTTTATATTTGCATCTATAAATACTATTTAGTCTGATTTTATGTCTGTATGTCATTAGAAATGATCAGTAACAGATTTTTTTTTCATGTTTTTTAATTGTTTATCACAACTGTCAACTGGCAAAGAAAAAGAGTTGGATACCTACTTGTTACATTAGTATGTGAACAATATGAAGGAAAGGATATCCGTTTCCCTAAAGTATTTTTAAAATAGCTTAGTTTAAATTTTTAAATGGAATCCAGACATTTCTATTTCACAAAAAAAAATAAATCCAGTTGTAGATTTATCCATGAATATAAACAAAAGACAGACAATTTATATATATTTTTTTCTAAACGGAGTATAGCTTTTCAATATTGAAAAGCCAATTGTCTGCCTTTCTCTGACTCAGGCACATCTCTGTCATTGTTCAGAGCTAAGTTCCTCAGTCACCTTGCAGAGAGTGATGTCACTAATACAGTTTCGTTACCTATTTGCAGTGGACCAGCTTTGAGAAATCTAGAGGTCTGATGATGTTCAGTGACCTTCTGAAAGAAAGGCATACACATGCCTTCAGCGGAAAAGTGTGTCAGAATCATGGAATCACAGAGTGTTGTGAGCTGGAAGGACCCACAAGGATCATCCAGTCCAACTCCTGTCCCTGAACAGGACAAGCATAACATTCAGACAATGCCCCTGAGAGGCTTGGCCAAATGCTGCTGGAATCTTGTCAGGCTTGGTGCCATGAGCACTTCCCTGGGGGGCCTGTTCCAGTGCTACACAACCCTATGCCTCTAGAAACTTTTCATCATGGCCAACCTCACCCTCCCCTGCCACATCTTCCTGCCATTGCCTCTGCTCCTGGCATTCGTTGGTGGCCAGAGAGAAGAGATCAGCGCCTGCCCCTCCTCTTCCCCTGGGGAGGAATTACAGACTGCGATGAGATGGTATATCACGTTCAATTCCAGGGAGATAAACAAAGGCAACAAAAATTACCATGAAAGAAATGTCTTCATTTGTCTCAACAAATGAAGTTTCTGCACTCTATTTTTAGAACACAGCGTATTTTTAAACTTATAGTCTTAGAATGCAGTATCTCTACTAAATCTATACCATAAAAAATGTTAAGCAGGAAAGGGAGATAAAACTATAGTAGAAATTACACATTTATTAGCATATCACTCCTGAGCACTAGTCAGTAAAACTGCTTCTTTCAAAATCTTGGATTCTATCCTTTTAAATTTCATTGGATGTTTTTAATATTCATGACTTGCAACATTTTTGGATGATAGCGCTTCAGTGGTGGTGAATCCAATGGTAAAATAACTTCTTTTAAAGGTCAAAATTAAGTTTCTGGGCAAAACAGGATGCTGCGAAGCTGGAAGTCAACAACATTTTCTTAGTGAGGAAACATCTTTCACCAATTTCTGACCATACCTTTAAAACAATTTGATTTCCTGAAAAAGTGCAATTCAACTCAATTTGCTAAGTGATTCAGATGAACAGAGACAGGAAGAAAAATATCAACGGAGTTGAAGAATTTCTAGGATGAGTTACCTCAACAGGCACAATGGCTCTGGGTGGCTATTCACAAAAGGCCACCGAGGCCCCGTAACCCTGTGGTTTGGTACTCACTATAAATATATGAGGAGTGAATCAAATTCTACTCCAGAGTAACAGCCTAAAACAAATTTGCCTGTGCCTCAGATGAGTGTAGTGGTACTAACCACCACCACCACCCGTGGTGTTCAGCCATGGAACACCATGGTGCAATGACAGGTTCCTAAGTGCTCCTCCTGTCGCATTCTATGAAAAATCTTCATATCAGACTTCATATTCAGTGAGTTTAACCACTAAACGTGTCTTACTCTCCCTCAACCCAATAAGCATGTAACACACAATCACTGGGAGCTGAGGAATGCACCTCAGCAAGCTCCTCTCCTTTCCAATTTTAAAAATGTTTCCAAGGAATATTGTCACGTACAAAAACCATTTGTTTTCTGTTAGTCTGTTAAAAATTTCATGACATCACATTACTTTTCTGAATAGGGCAAGACTATCTCATTCAAATGGAAAGTCTGGCTTTCTATGATCTCTTATTCATGAACAGGGTGAGATACTGTTTTTCTCTGTTATCTTACTACTACATATTTGGAGAATCTGGTAAGAAACAGGTTTTTTCCCTTTGAAGTAGATGTAGTTGTGGGACAAAAGACGGGTTCTTGAGAGAACAGAATGGCTGTGTTGAAATGCCTGGATCCTGGCTTTCCAGCTCTCCAAATTCAAAGAATCAGCAGAGTCATTACTATCAGACAGCAAGCAGATAACGTATTCTGTGAAAAAATGCATCTCTTGCAGAGTATAATATATGAGTTCTGGACTGGAAGATAAAAAATCTGTAGTAGACTGATGGAGTGAATGTCAGAACTCATTTGCTTTGCCATAGGCAGGACTGTTGAACTATCAGAAGGAGTAATTCTGAAGTCGAGTCTCTAATGGACCCTGCACTACAGGGGCAGCTGGATAAGTAACATTGTGCCAGAGAAAAATGGAAATCTATAAAATTGAGCTCCCAGCTCCTCCCTCTTCAGAGTAGAAAAGTAGATTGAAAGACAAGAACAGGCAGGTGTCAAGAAGGGGAGCTGGGAGCTCTTCCTCCTACAGAAGAGGAGTCTGTGATTTCTTGAAATAGCAAAATATCTTTAATTTAACAAGTAACTGACAGCATACAAAGAAACTGTGAAGACTGATCTGATATCACCAACTGATATTTGGAACCACTGACTGAGATCAGTGGTTGATTAAATATTCACAATGTTATTTGTAGGTTGCATTGAGCATCTTAACAGTAAGATCAATTCATTAGCTACATTAATGAGGCTACACAATTGTTAACAGGATAAATACAGATCATTTGAGAAGATATTAAAGTAGCAAAATATTTAAGTTAACCCTTTACAGCAGCAGTTAAGAGACCAGGGATTTTTTTTAAGTATTCACATTTATTACATGTTAGTTCCTGCAATTTAGTTTTACATATAAAAGTATGTTATTTTGAAATTAAATCATGAATAGTCCTTAAATTACAAAATAACATCCAATTGTCCGTGCACAATATTTTCTAAATGGCTGGCAATCTTTTTGTTGTGAAGCACGTCTCCTCACCATATTTCATTAGGCCTCTCGACTACGTTTCCACTCACTGAGTATGCACTGATATTTTCTTTGGTTTTGAGAGGCTTAGCATGATTTTTGCTTTCCTACTCTGTGTAGCTTACAAGGATGCACGTGGGCATTGAATACATTGAGTTCGTTATGCATCAAACTATGTGCCCAACGGATACTGGAAACTTGGGTCCCCTGACCAAGAGGCCTTTGGGACAGCTGTGAAACACCGTTTCTGGCAGAAGGGAATGGACCGGCACCAGCGCAGCAAGAAAGGCTGCAAGGGATACTGCTGCACGAAGGTTATCTTAGGAACTGTCAGTATTTTCATTGCCTCGTACAGAAGAAACACAAAGTGGCCATGTTAGATAAAATATTTCACTCTCTTGGTGCAAACTGAGACATTTTTTTTCCAGCCAATCAATACTTTTAGCAGTTATTCCAGTTGTCTTAAAAGCCAAACTCACCAGCTTTCCTATTTTTTGTATTATTGCTACACTAAATAAACAGACATGTGCCATATGAATTATTGTTGAGAGTAAGTCAAATAACTGAGTATTCCAAATGTAAGATTTGAAGAAGGACAGCTAATTCAGGGATGAGACCTCACATTGATCTGCAAGGGCTAGGATTCACCAGTTTCCATTGTTATCAGCCGGGCAGCTTCAAAACAAAATCTCAAACATTTTTATCATGATTTTGATAATGTGTCCTTAGTTAATTTCCAGTTAGTCTACCACAAGTAACAGCATTATATTTATAATATCAGCCATTTATTGTATTCATATTTATAAAGCAATATACTTAAGTGAGTTTCTGTTGTGTGAGTTCATACACAAGGTAGAGGAGTGAAATTATTTGATTACTAGCACTGCTCACCTAGGTGGTCAGCTCTCCTAATGGGGGGTAATTCATCGCTATATCTACACAATTTCTATGGGCAAATGCTTTTATTTATTTGGATAAAAATTTACAATGTTCCTGACATTCGTGCTCTAGGCTAACTAAAGTGGAAATTTGAATGTAGACTGTTAAACTGTACAGTTAAGCATGATATAATAGAACAAACAGTTACTTCTTCGTAACAAATGTAGTGTAAAAGTTTCACGAACCCAGGGCAAGGAATCAGAGTTCCTTCCACATCAGTTCTTTGGTTTTTCTTGCCATTTTTATGAAGAAAGAAAACGGAGGAAGATGCTCAGCAGTTCATTATTATAATTAAATTACTAATACATTTTTATATTTAATAATAAGCTATAATTTTAAACTTTAATATAGTACAGCTAACTATCACTTTATTTTGAATAAAGGTGAAGAAAAATTGAAATTATAAAGGATTTACCAGAAAGTTTCAGGGGATTTTTTTATTATTATTATTTTTAAAAGAAAATCGGTTGCAACTTTGTTTGCATATTCGTTGCTTGTTGCAGATTTCTTATTCGTTCAGCACTGATCTTCAGAAAATGTGTATTACTTTTTTAATATAACCCCTTAGGGAGCAATTTCTAATAGTAAAAACCTGTCTCACCAAAAACGGCGCTCACATCATCCAGTGACTGAAGGTACGTGACATCCTGGTGTTTGACAGATGGTCAAAACAGACACTCACAGGAGTTCTTTCACAGGTACGTTAAGTACCTCAACATGAAGGATTTCAATACAAGTTTGTCTTATATTCACTATCATGTCTAAAGAATTAAAAATAGACGTACATCATCATTTCTTGCATTTGTTGCCAGTTTGCTAAAGAGGAATTATGATGGATAGGCACCAGTTATTGTGTTTCCATGTCCCTGTCACTTATTTTATGAAGTATTATGGTTTAGATAAAGAATATCCTTGTTTTGCTTTATCTTCAGAAAATATGAATTTAGTAACACAGAGAACTAAGCCAGTCATTTTATTCTCTCAGGAAATTAGCGAGAAGTGTGACTGGCTTTTCATTTTGTTTAGACAGGTGTGTATTTAATTGTTTTTGTTGCTTTATTAATCATGACTAAATAAAGGGACTTCTTCTGTAAATAACACAAAGAGTTGGGGGGGTTGGGTGGTTTTTAAACACATCAAAACCTAAACTTCTTTAAATATTTACTGCTTGAACTACAATCTCCCAGTTATTTGCTAGTGGTATATTTTTACTATTTTTCTTGCTTTGTAGCTAGTTCTTTTCCTTCTCCTCTCTTCTCCCCAACAAAATGTCACTATTTCATACCAATATTTTCTGAAGTCAGTCTGCCATAGCACCTCAGCAAATGATAGTTTAGCACGTCACACAGGCTTTACTGACAGGTTTCCTGGGCTACGGCATTGGTTTAATACAAGACAACGCTAATTCAGCTCTGTAGTGTCACTAACTAATACCTTGGGCCCCAACTAAAAATCAGGGTCTACAACTTGTCCAGTTCTTTTCAAAAAGCAGTTTTGCTATCAAAGAGATTGATTTTATTTATGTAAACTAGATATGGAGAAAATAAAATTATTCCATTTGTATTCCTAACAGAGTTAATGTCTGTCTTGATCTACCATCCTGGTGAGGGTTTTGTAACAGATCCTGGAATCTGACATAACTCACCTCTTCCAGCTTCACTGACCGTATCTCCAAGATCTGTACTTTCGGGAAAAAGTCTCAAATTTTGCTTTAGCAGTTATGTCATCATAACACTTGCCTTTCTTCAATGTCATGAGTTACCAAACACAGTTTTATTTTTATTGATAGATCTATAAACACAGTGCTGGCAAAATAAGAATATCTGTCAACTGCCTGATTTGATGCATCACACTTTCATTTTGCATCATTTTCCCCTAAGAAATACATTAAGAAGTGAGCAGGCATCCCGCATCACATTTTGATAGACTTTTAGACAGAATTTGACACTAACATTTTTTATGTTTAAAAAAAAATATATGCATGTGTTAATTTCACTGAGAACTCAAGCAATCATTTAAAGAGAGCATAAGTGTCAAAAACTGATGAATCCTACACTTATATCTGGAGATTATTTATCGTATTTTTTGCCTTGCAATGCTAAATCTCTTGATATCTATATACTTAAATCATTGCTTACATGTAACCAAAGAATAGTCTCAGTGGCTTTCAGGGGACTAGTCACAACATCTGAAACTAAATACCTGTTCATGTCTTTGCAAAAGCTTATATTATCCCATCCTATCTTCTCCTAGCTTCTGAGATCATTGGGTGCAGTCCCCATCCCTGGAGGGATTGAAGAGTCGTGTAGACACAGTGCTGAGGGACACGGGTTAGTCGGGGACTTGTCAGTGTTGGGTTCATGTTTGGACTCAATAATTTAAAAGCTCTTTTCCAATTGAGGCAATTCTGTGCGAGTTGCTAACAAGCAACCTGCCACTTCCTATATGCATACAATTATATCAATCTGCCTGGAGGATCCAAGATTTGCTAATCCATTACTTGTAAAAATTGGAGGGTACCTCTTCATTCTACCTGCTAAAAATACTCAGCTTTAGTATTTATAAGGATTATCTTCAAACTGTTTTCCTGAAAATGTTACTCTCTTGTGAAACACTGCATATCAGAATCACTTCCAGATTCAAATGCAGAGCTGGTAAAATCTACCTACATGTTTAAATTTGGGTCATCTTTGAATTCGGCCAGTTTTCCTAAGTGCATGGTGAAGGCTTAGGGATACACATGTATTTTAAACAACCTATCTTTAAATGCTATCCAGTAAGTTGCAGACAAAAATTGCTATTTAAAAAACCTTTCTTAAAATTGAGAGGTCTTTTATCCTCACAGATCTTCCAATACACTCTGAAGATGATACATCCCTGAGAGTGAGACTTCTATAATTTTACTATTATCCTTAGTCTTTGACTCATACGAACCTTGGGTATTATTTCCATTTCCTTCTCCTTACCATAATCTAGAGAGGTCCTATAACTTGAAATGACACAAAATAAATCAATACTTATTTCTGACTATTTTATTATGCTGTTATCAGACAATGTTGTATCAAGTTAATTAAATATAAGGAAGTGGGAATGTAAATCATTATGTAGTTTCCTTAAATAGGGAGGAAAAAACCTGAACTGGCTTGTTACACTAACTGGAAGCAGAATATATGAAATAAAAATTACATTCTCTTCTTCCTTAACTTTACTTTAAGAAAGAGCCATAAGTCCAGTAGGGGAAAAAATCTCATATTAATTGACCTATATTACATTTTTATAGTTGGAGCCCCAACCCACTACTTCCCCTAGCATGAAGGCAATTTATTTAAGGCAATTCATTATCTTTACCATCTAAACTAAATCCCTGTTTTATAGTATTAGGGAAAAAAAAAAAAAAAAACGGCAAAACACTAGTCAAGGACTCATAAGACCACTTCACTGTAGAAACAATAAATGTGATAATATATGTGGCATTATTCCAACAAAGTCAACAAAGTTTAGTCCTGATGCTACAAATGTTTAAAAGCCTGTGAATTTCATTTATTTCAGTGAAACCACTCACATAAATTAACAGGAACTTTTTTGTGCTTACAGTGCTTTGCTTCCACATTCCTATGTGCGATTTTCTCTGTGTCAGCCACCTAATTTTAATCTTTGTTTCTGAGGAAAAGAGGAAAGATAAGTGGCCTCCTCCGCCTACTAATGTCTGAACCAATTCTGGATTGATGGTGCAAGGGATTTACACTAATACATGACAAATATTAAAATGTCTGATGTAAAGGCAGCTTCATTTCTGTCAATTTAGCATGTATCCTAAGTGGAACAGAGCAAAAATTAAACATCAAAAAAATAAAAATCATCAATATATTTTAAGACAGGCATACTGTGAAGCTGTCAAACAAATTATGCTAATTACAAACCATCTCTAATTTTTAGAGCAGAGATTTCTCATACATAGTACTTATATATACACTTTGCTCGGTAACATCAAAGAGTAATCACAGAACTAAACTGTAAAAAATATTCCAGATGAGAGTAACATTGGGATATGGAGTGAAATTTAACTATATTCCTATTAGTGTGAGCGAAGCACAGTGGTTGTTTAGGGCACTGAACTGGCTTTAGGGTTGCTCGCTCTCTCTTCTCTAACTTCCTCTCTCCTCCTCATTTTCCTGTGACCATACTGCAGAACTACGGCCCTGAATCATCCAAATGCACTTCAGTTTGCATGCAGAGTGCCAACATTACACCAAGGACTGGACTTAGCCCCACTCCTTCAAATGGGGAAGTGCTGTGTCAGTAGAGATGCCCTGATTTACACCAACTGGAGACTTGACTCAGCATGTACAGAATTAGCCAGCCAGCTCCCTGTCACTGGTCAACTAAGACAATAATTCTTGGTTTATATCAACGAATGTTTTTCTTAGTATGACTCCATAAATCCTTTTAAAAATGATTTTGCTTTGATTCTGCTATGGGAAATTTCCTTTGACCTATAAAAAAGTGCACTGGCCTCTCAGACTAAGTCTTTTTCTTACTAGGAAACATCAACTGCATCACTCAACAACTGAAAGGCATTTGCTCCCGTGTACATAATCCTATTGTTCAGTTGACTAGAGGCACAATAGATTTTTTATGTTTCCTTCTCCTAGTATCTAACTATTATGGTAGCTCACAAGAAAACAACTCATTTGGAAAATAAGTAGAGCATAATAATTCTCAAACCCTCTCTCTGTCTTTTCACTACATCACAGTATCTACAATATTAAATTCTTATTTACCCAACTTTTTAAAGCAAAAGAAAACAAGCAAGCATATCCCCAGAAACCACCTACTGTAATGAAATCCATATGCAAACTATGGAATCCATACAATGACACACGGAATTTCCTAAGGACCTCTTTGTCAGTCTTTTCCAGTTCCTCAGCTCTAATACATTTCTCTATGGCCTCATCAACATATTAAAGGAGCTTTTTGAGTGGGGAGGAACTTTTTGGCTTTAACACAACATAAACATGCCATATAATATTTCTCTCCTACACACAATTTCGGAACCCTCCCCTCAGAACTGAGCCAAGCCCACAGAGGGAGCATGCTGGCATGTCAACAGTATGTCTGTGTTTTGGCATAAAGGGAGAAGGAGAAAGCTTCAGTTTCCCCCAGTTCCAAGACCACAGGCCCACTTTTTGTCTTTACTGGAAACTAAGCCTGTGCTGGCTGCAAATCCCTCTTGGTATCCATCAGCCCACGCAGAGCATTAGCTGCTGCAGGACCCTGCATCCACGTGGTTCCACCCTTTGCCCACCTGAAGGAAACGTGCCTCAGAGCACTCAGAGTGTGCTCAGATGAGATCTGCAAGGATCCCAGGTCAGAACCAAAGCAAATCTGCACCCTTCAGCAAACCCAACTGCTAATGTAGACACACTCTTTGTGAACCAGTGAACAGATTAAAGTTGAATATTTTATGATGCTAAAAAGTCTAGAGGAGAAGTGTTAGTAGTAGATTGATAAATTGAGGAAGTGTGGATTAGATGA
>NW_010308374.1:0-1206 GCF_000700745.2 Antrostomus carolinensis
AGGCCCAAGGCCCAGCCCTGGCTCCTATGGGGGTGTATCTATATATTCACCTATACACACGTTTTCAAACAACATGTTTCCAAAACATTTCCAGTGCCATTTCCAAGCTTCCCAGCACACAGCAAAGGTAGGATGTCATAGGGGCTCCTTAACCAGAAGATGTCTTCCCTCACAGACCCTGTCAGTCGCTGAGAAGATCATAAAGCAGCTCAGGATTAATACCCTTGATACCAATTGCCATCTCATGCCACCATCTAAAATAAATGGACAGCGTTTGCCATTAAAAGCCACCGATGCCTGGGCAGGCAAGCTGGGCAGAGCTGTTTCAGTGTGGGTCACAGTCAGCAGTGACTTTGGGTTGCTGCTCTTCAGTAGTGTCCCCTCCACACGCAAGCACCAGCGGGTGTCTGGTGGGCTGTACTTAGCATGATGCTTCCCTCTGTTCGAGAGACTTTTGAATGCCTCAGGAAATGATATGCAGCTTCTTTTTGTGTTCTTTTTGCATTTCTCAAATAGCATTGCAATGTTGAGGGTTTTTTAAAAGCTCAACCTTCCCACATGCTGTCATTTGGGAAGAACAGAAAAAAAGAGACCAGAGAGATGCCTACAGGTGAGTGAATAATGGTGGGAGGGAGGAAAGAAGGACAGTCTTTCTGGAGATCAGTTTTAAGAAGCCAAGGAAGACAAAAAATAACCAAAAAATCCAGCCATTTAATTAGACAATAATTCCTCCCATTTTATCCATAGTGAACTTAACAGGATTCTTTTTCATTTAGGTGAGGATATTTCTGTTGCTTTCAGTAGGAGTTCCCCAGGGGTTTTTTGCATGCGTATATATAGGAGTGTACTTGCTTTGCGTGGCAAGGTTTTGGTAGCGGGGGGGTGGGGCATAGGGGTGGCTTCTGTGAGAAGCTGCCAGAAGTTTCCCCCATGTCCAACAGAGCCAAGGCCAGCCGGCTACAGGATGGACCTGCTGCTGGCCAAGGCTGAACCAATCAGTAATGCCTCTGTGATAACATAATTAAGAAAAAAAGGGGAAGAGAAAAAAAAATGGGACAGTTTGCAGCTGGAGAGAGAGGAGTGAGAAGATGTGAGAGAAACAACCCTGCAGACACCAAGGTCAGTGAAGAAGGAGGGGCAGGAGGTGCTCCAGGTGCTGAAGCAAAGATTCCCTGGCACCCTGTGGTGAAGACCATGGTGAGGCAG
>NW_010308375.1:0-8036 GCF_000700745.2 Antrostomus carolinensis
CTCCCATCCCATCTCACCAGGTGGGGGGAGTCAGTGCGGGACCGCACGGTCCCACTGCAGTTAAACCACCACAGAATTGAAATTGGTGTGGGCCCCCCAAAGCAGGACTGCGGATAATGGTTCTGATATAACAGTCCTTAAGCTAAAAATGATTAAAAATCATAGAATGGTTTGTTATGAACTAAAATATGAAGAGCTAGACTTTGAGTATGACATTCACATAAGCTTAGGCTTTGGCTGGTAAAGATGTTAATTAAATGAGATTTGCCAACATTCTTGCTTCATGGCTGTCTCGCTACATCTACTGAGTGACACTGACAGGGGCTCGGAATAAAGTTATGATGAAACCAAATCACTATGTAATAAGAAAGCTAAAAAAAATAGAGTTTTGCTGCTTCCCAAAGCTTTTTGAAGCCCAGGTACCCAGTCAGAATTGCTGGAGAATAAAGCTCAGTTCTGAGGCAGACCAAGGGGTAAGGTCCAGTAATCTGCAGTGGTACAATCACCTCTGATCCTGTAACTCTCTGTACTTTGTACAGTCATTTAACACATCGCTATCCATTTGGAGCAGAATAGTCTCTGTTCTCAATCAATCTACAGCAAATAGAAAGAGGCTTAAAAGAAAAAGAAAGTCTACATGCTTCTGTGTATTCTACAATTCCAGGGTAGTGAGTTAACTTCCAGGGTGATGAGTTACTGGGACTTGGTCCAGAAAGCCACTGTTTTGGTTTAGGATGGCAATAAAACTGCGTTGCTAGCAAGCTGATATGGGATAGCACAGGAGGGTCTTCGTGATAAACAAAACAAGTAACTTGGGTACGAAACGGCCCCGAGGTGGATATTTTACACTTAGAGGATGGTAAAAAGCAGAGATTTGGCTGGGTATGCTGGTACATCACTTACCAGGTGAGAAGGCAGAACATCAGCAAGGTGCAGATGAACTGAGGGTGATGATTCCTTTCTTAAACCAGCCTTTTCCCAGCTCTCAAGGCTGCACTTTTTCAAAGACCAGTAACTGACCATAAGTGAGTTACTGATGATGTGAGCGCCTTTACCTTCTGCTTGCGCCCACAGTTTCAGGGCCCTTGCTGTTATCCTGCACATCACAGCAGGAGACACCTGGTATCAAGTTCCAGTTCACAGAGTAAAACTCTCACACAACTTGGTAACAGGTCTGACAAACCAGGACTAGGGGCTTCTGGAGTCGGTGTAAGTCCTGTGGCCTCTTAGTAGCAGGACAATGGCATGTTCACCAGACAGTGGGTACACAATTCCCTATATTGTTCATAGAATCACAGAATGGTTTGGGTTGGAAGGGACATTAAAGCTCATCCAGTTCCAACCCCCCTGCCAGCAGCAGGGACACCTTCCACTAGATCAAGTTGCTCAAAGCCTCATCCAGCCTGGCCTTCAACACTTCCAGGGAGGAGCAGCCACAGCTTCTCTGGGCAACCTGTTCCAGTGTCTGACCACCCTTACAGTGAAGAACTTCTTCCTAATATCTAATCTAAACCTCCCCTCTTTCAGCTTAAACCCATTTCCCCTTGTTTTGTCATTAACTGCCCGTATGAAAAGTCCTTCCCCAGCTTTCTTGTAGCCCCTTCAGGTACTGGGAGGCCGCTATAAGATCTCCCCGGAGCCTTCTCTTCTCCTATGGTTTGTTTGGGTTCAAAACAACCTAGCGTTAAAGTCTGCCGAGTGATTTTTCTGTTGTTCTCAAAAACTGCATTGTGTTGTGACTCAATACTAAAGAAGCAAGAACAAGAAGGGTAGGCAAAATGGCTTTATATTTGTGACTTGAAGACAACATTTCAAAACATGAAACAACATGAGTTAAAAACTTAGCCAGGTATAAGACCAACAGGTAGGGAAGTCGTTTGCACGCCCAAAAAGGACAAAAGATATGACAACTGAAAAGAAAAGAAAAGAAAAGAAAAGAAAAGAAAAGAAAAGAAAAGAAAAGAAAAGAAAAGAAAAGAAAAGAAAAGAAAAGAGCACGATTCCCTTATTCCCTTAGCCTCCAAATTGGCTTTGTGTTGCTCGGAATCACTTCTGTCTTCTGTATAGACACCACAGTCTCCTAAAAGCAATCACTGTATGACAGTGAGAAGACTTAAAAGTAGAGAAGCCATTTTAGGTCATCTTTCTTACTACAGTCCACCTTAATCTCTGCACAGTTCCCTTTCTTTCTCTACTAGTTCATTATTTTTTTCTATCTTAAACTGTTCAAATGGTCTAAATTGTTCACTGGCCCTGGAGGATCCTAATTTGGCTATACAAGCCTGTATCTCCTGATTTTAGCAATTAGCCACACTAATGAACTTCTGGTTGTTGATCATCATCGACAGGATAGAAAGGCTCTGCAGAGGAATCTGGACAGGCTGGATGGATGGGCCAAGGCCAATTGTATGAGGTTCAACAGGGCTCAGTGCTGGGTCCTGCACCTGGGTCACAACAACCCCATGCAACACTACAGGCTTGGGGAGGAGCAGCTGGAAATCTGCCCGGCAGAAAAGGACCTGGGGGTTTGGTCAGCAGCTGCTGAGCATGAGCCAGCAGAGTGCACAGGTGGCCAAGAAGGCCAATGGCATCCTGGCCTGGATCAGCCATAGTGTGGCCAGTAGGACCAGGGCAGTGATCGTCCCCCTGTACTGGGCACTGGTGAGGCTGCACCTCGAGTGCTGGGTTCAGTTTTGGGCCCCTCACTCCAAGAAGGACATGGAGGTGCTGGAACGTGTCCAGAGAAGGGCAACGGAGCTGGGGAAGGGTCTGGAGCACAAGTGTGATGAGTTCACAGCTGAGGGAACTGGGGTTGTTGAGCCTGGAGAAAAGGAGGCTGAGGGGAGACCTTCTGGCTCTGTCCAAGTCCCTGAAAGGAGGGTGGGGAGAGGTTGGTGTCAAACTCTTCTCTCAGTTGCAAGTGACAGGACAAGAAGAAATGGCCTCAAGTTGCACCAGGGGAGGTTTAGATTGGATATTAGGAAAAATTTCTTCACCAAAGAAGAAACTGTGAAGCACTGGACCAGGCTGCCCAGGGCAGTGGTGGAGTCCCCATCCCTGAAGGTATTTACAGACATGCAGATGTGGTGTTAAGGACATGGTTTAGTGGTGGACTTGGCAGTGTGAGGTTTACAGTTGAACTTGATAATCCTAAAGGTCTTTTCCAATCTAAATGATTCAATGATTCATGCCAGCATCTTCACCCAAAGGCGATGGGGTGAAGTCTTTCCAACTGTCAAGGGAGGGAAGATGTTGGTAGATAACCTGGGTGCCCTGTTTATGTCACGGTTTATGTGCTGTTAACCAGGACAGTCGTCCCCTCCTGCAGCTGTGTTCCACTGTGCCTTGCAGTTGCTCAGTCAGGTGGGGCTTTTCTTTGGAATTTGACAAAGCAACTGTAGGCCATGAAGTTGTGTGATAGTTTAACAGCTGGCAGCCAAATGAGTTGTTTTCTCCCAGTTTGTTCATGAACAGTCTCAGGTACAGTATTTGCTTCCCTTATCTTCTTTTTGGAAAGTACCTTTCTTCCTCGCGGGGTTTTTGTTTCGTTTTGGTTGTTTTTTCCCTGATACAGAGGTTATTACAACAAAGAATGAAACTCTGTTACAATTAAAAAGTGAAATAATCAGCACACCTAACATGTCCCCAATAGGTGGTGCTGCATCTTTTTCATAGTGTTTAATTGTTGTGTTGTTGGCCTCGATCACCCAGAAAAGTTAAGTCTTTCTTGAGTGAACTAAAGTTAGTAATCTAATAATAATAATAATAAATACTTTGTTTGGGTTTGATTTTGTTTGTTGGTTTTTATAAATATGTATGGCAATTCATTTGGCAAAAGAAATCAAATGTGGCTTTGTAGCTTAGTAATTAGGACAGTCATCTGGTTGTGGAGAGTCAAAAAGCAGGTTTTGGTCCCTGTGCCATGGATTAATTGTGATTAAATCAGTAATTGTAAAATAATAAACAGTCTCTGGGGAAGGGACCAAACTCTCAAAGTCGTTGTAACCATGTGAACACGTTAGCTCATGGAAGCAGAACACAGAACACATCAGAACTCTAATGCATGCGCTCAGGATAACGTCTTAAAAGTTAGGCCATTTGAGAGCTGGAAAATGTAAGATTAAATCCCCTCAGAGTCAAGAATAAAATTTACATCTTTCTGCTCTAAGTAAATTTATTGCCATTATGTCATTGTTATCAATGCTAGCAATCTTTTAGATATTTATAGTGTGGAGTTTTTAAATTATTTCAGTTTAAAAAGGGAAGGGTTGTTACTTAGTGAGATCAATGTATGTGTTCTCATAAAAAAAAAAGTTATAGAATCACAGAAAGGTTTGGGTTGGAAGGGACCTTAAAGATCATCCAGTTCCAACCCCCCTGCCATCAGCAGGGACACCTTCCACTAGACCAGGTTGCTCAAAGCCTCATCCAGCCTGGCATTCAACACTTCAGGGAGGAGCATCCACAACTTCCTTGGGCAACCTGTTCCAGTGTCTGACCACCCTCACAGTGAAGAACTTCTTCCTAATATCTAATCTAAACCTCCCCTCTTTCAGCTTAAACCCATTTCCCCTTGTTCTGTCATTAACTGCCCTTATGAAAAGTCCTTCCCCAGCTTTCTTGTAGCCCCTTCAGGTACTGGGAGGCCGCTGTAAGATCTCCCTGGAGCCTTCTCTTTTCCAGGCTGAACAGCCCCAACTCTCTCAGCCTGTCCTCACAGCAGAGGTGCTCCAGCCCTCGGATCATCCTGGTGGCCTCCTCTGGACTCGTTCTAACAGGTCCATGTCTCTCTTGTGATGGGGGCTCCAGAACTGGACGCAGATATCGTTTGTCACTGGCCTATCTGTATATAAAATATTTACCCCAGATTGCCGCTGTGGATAGAAATTATTTTGAAAAGCCATTCCTAATACCAGTGTTACTTCAAAAATTATTAGAACATGCTCAGTTTTTCCAAAATTAGTAATTTCTTGTTTTAAGAGATACCAGTTCTGGGAAAAGGCATCTTGAAATCCTGCAGTTATGGTAGGTATTGCGTCCAACAGTCACTCCATTTTTTTCTTTAAAGAAACCTGATTTGAAGTGTGTAAGCTGTTCTTATACTACTATACAATGGTTAATATAGCATATAAAGAGTATGTATCCAAGAGTGCTTTTATAGAGCTTTCAAACCACTCTTTCAAACCAAATCTTTTCAAAAACTGAGGTGTTTTTTGGGTGAAATTGCCCAGTAAGATATAATTAACTTTCACTGTGCTCCAAAACTGTCAGTGACAGAAAGCATAAGAAATAAAACAAGTGACATGGCCCAAAATGAATGTGTGTTCTGTTACTTCAAAAACAGAGGCAGAAGAGAGCTGCAGCTCTCCTCAGTACCACTGAAATGCTGCTGGAAGTGTGCAATAGCCTGAAAACAGCCTGCAGAATCAACAGGACTTCTCCATGAGAACACATGGAGAAGCTTAAATAAAACTCTTGAGCTAATTTATTCTTTAACTGATTGTGTAAGGCTGCAGTCTGCTGTATACACAGCGATAAGCCCTTTTACTTGTGAAGTGCTAAATCCACAAAAATCAGCTTTAAATCAATACGAGTATATTGCACTCTAGGATGTTCCGGGTATTTATCGCTGGTTTTGGGTTCTCTGTTTTCCAGGGAATTTCTGAAATCAATTGCAGAGCGTATTGGTGGAGCCTGAGAGAAGTGTGGGATTTGTGTTTACTGTTTTGTGAAACCTCTCCTTATATTTCACCTACCTTCTCTTGCTTGTTAGCTTGTTATTTTCAAACTGCTAGCTGAGTCCCATAATCTATTTTTTTTTCCCTTTTGCATTTGTATGAGGTACCCGATGCAGTTCCATGTGAGTACATGAGCCTGTAAGCTTCACTGGCCGTTGCTTTCAGGCCAGGATTTCACAAGCAGAATGATGTAGAAAGGTGAGACAGAATTATCTGTGTTTATGTGTCCAGCAGTCAGTCAGTTTGTTTTCTGTCCATCTATAGGACAGAGATGACCATTTTCCTGGAAGTCTGTATTGAGCTATTCCACATGTTGGCAAACACGATCTGATGGAGGTTAGCTTCAGTGCTGCTAGTCAGGGTGACCAAATTAATCAAGTGGACTTTTCTAGAAACATATCAGTGTATTTTTATGTTCTCTTGTACTTAAATGCAGAAGGTCTAACAGGCAGGGTACTATGTGTCATATTAGAGGGAGTTATCTTCCTGATCGGACTGAAGAGATTGATTTAAATATAACATTAAAAAAGTCAGATGTTGATACAGGAACTGTTTGGTTTTCCCCTGTGATCTCAGCAGTTAGTACTGTCTAATATAGCAGAAAGACCAGATTTGCCTCAGATAACTCTCTTCTGGCTCTTAATTTTAGGGATTTCCTGCCCCCTCCCCCCCCTCCCCTTTTCAGCCTCTAGTAAGGTTATATAGCATAATCCAGAAATTATCTGTGGTTGTGCAAAAATGTTACCAAATTCCTCACAGAGGGGAAAACAGCAACCCCCTTGCCAGCTCCCTTGTTTATCTTTATAATTTTGCTAGAGCTACTTGGCTTCACTCTAGAACTAAAGTTGACCCATGATTTTGTCCTTTATTTGTTTATAGTAACTGGTAAATCTTTACTTTCCAGCAACCTGAGGAGCTTGGAATGCAGACAAATCCAAAATAACTCCAGTGGAAACTCTAGTGGTGACAATGGTTTCAGGAACAGTCCACTTCAAGTGAAAGCCGAGCTGTTAGTAGCAACCCTTGAATATCTACAAGTATAATCAAAAGGGAAGAGTAAACATATAGTTGGTGTAACTTTGGAACAGTGAGATGCTTCTACATCACTTCAAAGATTGAAGGAGGATATTAACTGGTTTGACAAACCATATGAGCAATATGTTCGCCTCGTCCTTTGGCAGATAATATTTACTGGAGGAATTCAGTTGACTTTGAAGGAGCTGGGCTGAGAACTGCATTATTTTTTTTTAAAGGCTTCCACATCAAAATGGAGCAGGTGAATGAAAGTATGGATCACAGCTGCTATACTGGAATTCTGTAGGTGACACTTTATGGTGGAAGAGAGCATCATTAACTTGCTCTTTGCCCCTCCTTAGCAGGTTTAAGATTTTTTTTTTTCCCCTACTTTCTCTTCCTGAAAGGAAGAGGTACCAATGAGGTGATTGCAAAAGGATGACTGTTCCTGCAGGAATCATCATCACTGATGTCTCCCGAGTCTCAGTGAATCATACTGACCAATATACTGTGCCTCTTTCACATCACTGCTAGTTGGTATTCCCCTGTACTAAACTTTACATATGTACTGCCAGAGATTATCTGGTTGTACAAGACAGTAGGGTACCACGCCACAGCTGAGTTTCACAGATACAATAAAAAGTGGATGTGGTATGGAGGTGTGAGATCCATGGGGTGACTGATCTGAGGTTTTTGCAGCATTGCTTTTGTCTCAGAAGAAAAAAGTGAAACAATCAAATCCAATTTTCAAGTAAATAGGGCATTCAAGATCAAGCACTATGTGTGATATTGATGTCATTCCAACATCCCTTTTAAACATGCATAACTAGGTGGAGTGCCTTGAAGGAGAAGCAGTGGAGAGCTAGAGGCATATAGTATTTACCAAGGTCTCACTAAAGTCAGCACAAGTCTCTAGCAGTCCTGGCTGCAACACACACTTGGTTTGACTGTTGATGTTGCACCTAAGGCAGAGGCTTGGTAAATACAAGCCAAGGTTCATTTTGGTGGGTGACTGCAGGGCCTCGGAAGGCTCCCGATACAAATGGCTGGTGTCTGGGTAGCCACATGTAAGACAGCAAAGCACAGGGTGCGTGGGTGCTGGCGGTTAACGGCTGGGGCAGATCTGTTCGGATCTAGCTGCTGAAATTCGCGCAGGGGAGGAGGAGGCGGCGGCAGAAAGGTGCTCAGCTCGAACTGGCGGGCCGGAGCCTGTGGTTGAGCGGCTCGGCTCGGCCTGGTCCCACCGCGCGGCCGGGCTGCGGGGAACGGGGCCCCTCAGGCGAA
>NW_010308376.1:0-1158 GCF_000700745.2 Antrostomus carolinensis
TGTCTTCCCAAGTAACTGTTACATGTGATGAGGCCCTGATTTCCTGGAGATGACTGAACACCTGCCTGCCAATGGGAAGGAGTGAATGAATTCCTTGGTTTGCTTTGCTTTCATGTGTGGCTTTTGCTTGACCTATTAAACTGTCCTTATCTCAAGCCACAAGTTTTCTCACTTTTACTCTTCCAGTGCCCCCATCCCACTGTGAGGGGAGTGAGCAAGCAGCTGTGTGGTGTCTAGTTGCCAGCTGGGGTTAAACGATCTCAACTCTGTTCAACTCTCAGTTGCCATACTGGCATCATGTGTAGCACAACTGAGCTTTAATGACACAATTTGCAGGTCCTTCCATAGTAAAGAGAAAAATTGTCATTGCTCAGGCAGAACTGGCTGCATATGTAACATTTAAAGGGATGCAGGAGAGGTAATCTGCCACTCAAGTCACCTTTCACTAGAGCTGTGCAGCGCTCTGGAGCATAAACATGAGTGTACCAGTTTTAGTTTGAGTTGGTAGCAGCACAACAGAGACAGATAGCAGACTGACTGCGAAAGGTCAAGTGTGATGAGTAGATCTAGAAGGTGTCAGTTCAGGGGTGGTATTTAGTGATACCATCTGTAAATGGGACCAGATGAGGTGGCCTGAGGACAATCTGTAGGAGACAGAGGATGGATTATGAATCTCAGAGCCCTAATGGAAACTGAAAGTAGATAAACAGTGAAAAGAAGTGCTGCTTTGATTATAAGAATAGAAAGGAAGCTAGCAGGGTATACAATACTAGTCTAGATAAAAGAGAAGGGACTGAAAGATTATAGGATTTCAGAGAAAGACTAAGGTTATGAGGCGTGAGAAATACTTCAAACGTTGTACCGCTATCTTCATGTATACTGACACAATTTCTTAGGGGGAAAAGTGAAGTCTGCTTAAAAAAAAAATTGAAAAATCATAGTGGAATATAGCTTTTCAAATTGCTCTAATAAATTTCTGTTCATATAGCAAAAAACACCAAAACACCCATCTTTGCATGGCCCTTTCCCTCCTCAGCCAAGACCAACTTGAAATGGGTCAGTATATTGTACATCAGTGGTGGTTTCACTTGTCTAGCAGCCAACACAGATGTTCACTTACTCCCCCACCCCTCCCAGGGGATAGGGAAGAGAACTGGG
>NW_010308377.1:0-2486 GCF_000700745.2 Antrostomus carolinensis
GGAGTCACCTTCCCTGGAGATATTGAAAAGACGGGTAGATCTGGTGCTTAGGGACATGGTTTAGAGGTGGACTTGGCAGCATTAGGTTTATGGTTGGACTCGATGATCGTAAAGGTCTTTTAAGTGATAGAATCATAGAATCATTTTGGTGGGCATCACATTTGCTAACTTCCAGTCCACTGGGACCTCCCTGGTTAGCCAGGACCTGATAAAAGATGGAACAATTCTATGAATCTATGAATTGAAAGGGCAGTCAAGCATTGGAAGAGGCTGCCCAGGGAGGTGGTGGAGTCACCTTCCCTGGTGGGATTTAACAGACGGGCAGACGAGGTGCTCAGGGACATGGGTTAGAGGTGGGATTGGCAGTGTTGGGTTTATAGTTGGACTTGATGATCTTTTCCAAGACTTGAGGTCTTTTCCAACCACTGTGATTCTATGATGTCTGAGCAAAGTTGGTCTAAACGTCAACTTTCTGTATTATCTGGGAGACATTTGGGTTGCAAGGCCATTCTAAAGCATCTTATTTGGCACCTAATTGTGTAACTTACAGTTCTGGGCAGACTATTAGCTGGGGGAAGTTGTCCCACAGGTACCAGAATAAAAGAGGGGTTTTTTTGTTGAATGAAATGGGTGTAAGAATAAACTGATTGGATGTGCATAGTCTTTCCTGAATACAAGGATATTTTCTGATCTAGCAACAAGATTTATGCCTCAAATTTCAAAGGCAGTCCCCATAAACCAAACTAAGGGCTGTTGAGCAGATAATCTTCCTATGGAAGTGCTTTGATTAGCAGGAGTGCAATATTGTTCCCATTTTTCAACTACTGTATTTATAATCCACAAAATTACTATACATTGACATCCTCTTATGCAATATTCAATAAATCAGGAATTTTATAAAGCAAAATTCAATGGTTCAGGTTTTTTTATTAATTTCTGATACTTAGATCTAAGACACCAGACTGTGTATTGGTGTAACACATGAGCTGAGGATTACAGTTTGGGAATAATACATGGAAAATGTCTGATTTTTCTAACACAAATCAGTGTATAATACTCTAGCTTCCTGGGGTTCCATAGAGACAATCTGTTATTTCTGATAGCAATTACTCAAACTTAAATACAGATTCTATAAAGCAATGCAAATTCAGACACCTTGCCTCACTTGAGCACACCTGCACATTAAGATTACTCAGATATACGCTTCTTGAGTGTGACAGCTAGGTCAGGATTACACAGAGTAGTGTAGAACTTTACCACCCTTTTCTGACATTCTGTTCAAAAAGATACAATTCTTAGAGAAAAAAAAAAAAAAAAAAAAAGAGCTTCTGAAAATAATCTTTTAATAAAAATAAGATTTAATATTAAACCAGTGACCTTATCCTGCACAAGAGGCATAGGCATCATAGACGACAGAGATTGTAGAACAGACCCTGGCAAGTACAGAATGGTATCAGTTGAGCAATCTTTTCTGAAAAGAAAAACAAAAAATCTACTTACCAATTATCACAGCACCACCATCACTAAGAACAATTATATGGAAGGAAGCCAGGAAGAAAGCCAGACTTGTATTTGTCCTGAGCACAAAAGGAAAAAAAATGGTAAGAAACCTACTTTTTGCTCTCATTCATTTTAGATTAAAATGCATTTTGCCTCTTCCCACCAGAAACTGCTATTTCTTTTTTGTCCTGTGCATCAGAAAAAAAAACAAATAATAAAAAAAAGTAAAATTTGTTTGATAGAAATGAATCCTTTATGTCTAAAGACCACAGGGCTGAACGAGGGGGATGAATTTTTGAGTACAAAGGCAATTTTATGATAAAAAATACTAAATGTTGTCTAAAGTTGAAATAGCAGAAAGAGATAGGCTACTCTTAAGAACAATCTTAATGGTGTGACATTGCTGGTTTTAGTCACAGCTATCTCAATGCCTCAGGAGATCCTGAAATCAAAGACATTTAAAAGAATCACAGTCATTACCTCCACCATTCTGTTCTGAACATTAAACGGTGTTATTTGATGACAAGCTCTTCTCGAGTCTCTGCAGGAAGCCTCCAGAAAGGTTACACACCAATGCAGGTCTTGACAGTCTTCTGGTGGGTCAAAAGCCAGATGCTGCTCCAGAGCTTCTCTACCTCTGCCAGAACCACCTCAGAGTACATGGATAAACCCAACTGGCCGCAGGTTGCCAAAGGCATTTTCTTTCGTTAGAGCTGGATCCTGTGGATAAGCATCCATGAATAACCCAGCGTTTACCAACAGGACAATGATCACAACTAAATCCTATGCGAGATCTTTTTTTATTATTCTTATTTAATTACCTTGAATGCATCACTCAATAAATGGGTTTGCAAGAAAAAAAGTTAGAAGACTTAGATTTTAGAAGAATCCTTTTTTCTATGCGGATGGGGATTACTTTATGCCTCCTTTTTTTTCCTCAGTCAGTTTGCAGATGACAGCAACCTGGGTGGGAGTGTTGATCTGCT
>NW_010308378.1:0-3547 GCF_000700745.2 Antrostomus carolinensis
AGTTTGGTGTCATCAGCAAACTTTGTTAGTAAATTTATTTGCTTTTTCCCCCTCTCCTTTTGAATACTTTCTCCACCTTGGAGAGCACGTTCAACAAAACCAATCTCTTTCTGCTTTCTATTTTTCTTTAACAGGTTAAATTTTCCTGGTTTTCCTTTTCTTGCTTTTTCTTGTCACTTTGCTGTACAACAAAACAGCGAAAGAAAAATCCATCTCTGTAAAGGTTGTTTGTTATTAAACTGAAAACCTATTTGAACTGCTGCTTCTTCTTCTTGAAGGTTCATGTTTGTCTTTAATTAAAAAGAAAGGATGTGCATGATGCATAGCTAGCTCCCTCTGATCTTTACTGTTTGATCCCATCCCTTCAGATGGGATAAATGTTTTTTCTTCTTCATTCAGACACTAAATCAATGCCACAAATCCAAAGGTCTGCTGCAGTGTTCGTTTGTTTGTGGGATTTTTGTTTTCTTTAAAGAATGTGTTGAAAAAGTGATATGAAGATAGCTGGGCCTCCAGATTTTAACATTTGAAACACAGAACCTAGCAAGGCAAGATTTCTGGGCAGTTCAGGATGTTTTGCAATGCAATGCAAACATCTACATTAGGAAAGCATCAAACTTGGGGAGGTAAATACTAAAAGTGGGATTATTTGAAGCTCACCCTGTTTGCCCCAAGAGAAGACAATAATGATACACCTGGAAGATTAGCCACCTCAACCCAGGCTGAGTGGATCCCTCTCTGACTAGCTCCTCTTCCATGCATTGCTCCAGTCTATATTCCCAATCAGCTCAGTTTACTGTTGCAGTCTTATTTCAGAACTGAACTGGACCAGAACTTGCAGCCTCTTTTCTCCCCAAGAAAATTACGGTCCTCTCAGAGGTGATGTCTTGCTTTTAAAAATTTTCTGGTTAGATTTGTAATACAAGATGAAATTACATTTCCCTATCTTCTCCTTCTGGCTCTCCCAGCTTTCCTGCTCTTTCCCAGCAGCTTTACGTGCTAAGCTCACAGAATTTCTTTCTAAGCAGGGTCTTGCTGATCTCCTCCATTCAGTCCTGTCATGTTTGGCCCCTTGGGGTAGGTCACATTGGAATAAGGAGCAGAGGAGACCTGGTAAGTTGTGAACAGAAGATATTTTGCTCATTTGCCTACTTTCTCTTTTTAAAAAATATTTTCTTCAGATTGCTTAATGTCTTCTTCATATTGCGAGCGTCTTTTGTGTTGGAGTCATTTATGAAATCCCTGCTGAAGAATTCTATCTTGAAAACAAGCCAGCTGGGGACTAGAATAGTTAGGAAATAACATCATTACAATGCAGTAACGTGTTAATAGTGCCATAACAGCTTTGTAATTCCTACTGTTCTCATATCCCTGGCCTGCTATATGCTGATTTTTCCTCACACTAAAGGAATTGCTATAGCAACATACCTTCAAACGTGTATGATTAATATTTTATATGCCCATGACTGACTAGATATTTGTTCTAGACCCAGCATATTGAAAAACAAGATGGAATACCTGCCATGCATCCATAGAACAAAAACTGATTTATACTGGGAGAAAAATAAATCATAAATTGAATAAAAACAAGAGAAAATACAATTTCATGGATTCAGAATCCAGGCAAGTTGATAAAAGGTACTGCAATGCTTTGATCTTTCTGGTATATCAGCGTTAGTCTAAAGAACACAGAATATCACAGGCCATTTTAGTATTATATCAAAAAATTGGTATTTTTTTCCACATTGGAAGACAACTACATCACTTTTTTTCACCTGCGGACAGATGCCTCAACCCAGCAACCAGATTCTTCTTTAGACCCCAGGGAAGATAAAAATGTCACAGTCTGGCAAACCAAAGAGTGGTCATATTTTGCAAATTGAACCTCACATGCACCATAGGGCCTATATTCAAATAGGCGTGAAGGTTCGTTCTCTGAACTTCAGCTCCACTTGGTACCAATCAGGATGTCACATAACTCACTAGAGCTGCCAATCCTGGTCAGGACAGGCGAATAGAAGCATAAGCTTTTTGTTTGGTTGGTTTTTGGTTTTTTTTCCAGTCCCCAAAGCTATACACAATTCACCATTAACCAAATCACAGAATGGTGGAGGTTGGAAGGGACCTCAGGAGATCATCCAGTCCAACCCCCCTGACAAAACAGGTTGACCCAGAGCAGGTTGCACAGGAAAGTGTCCAGGTGGGTTTTGGAATCTCTCCAGAGATGGAGACTCCACACCTCTCTGGGCAGCCTGTCCCAGGGCTCCAACACCCTCACAGTGAAGAAGTTTTTCCTCATGTTTAAGCAGAACCTCCTGTGTTCCAGCTTGTGCCCGTTGCCCCTTGTCCTATCACTGGTCACCACTGAGAAGAGTCTGGCCCCATCCTCTTCACACCCGCCCTTTAGATATTGATAAACATTGATAAGCTCTCTCAGTCTTTCCTCATAAGAAAGATGCTCCATCCCCTTCATCATCTTTGTAGCCTCTGCTGAACTCTCTCCAGAAGATCACTGTCTCTCTTGAACTGGAAAGCCCAGAACTGAATTCATCTTTTATGACCCAGTTAGCTCCTGATGCCAGCTTTTCTATGCCCTTTTTTGTATTTGAGCTATCTACATGCACTGTGATGAGCTCCTGAAGAAATGTTCCCAAAGTCACCTTGGTGTCTTCCTTCATATCTGTTTTCCCACTTCTTCAACTGTACTGACAACTCAAGACCCTATTCTGAACTTGTGGATGCCCTTGGGAGTTTTGCTGCAATCACTAACAGGAGCAAGAGAAAACCTCTATTATGAAGTGCTGGGATAGCGTTATAAACCTTAACTGATGTTGTGGTTGCCATGTCATCAGCTCATTTGGTTGTATATTGTGTCTCTTTTTTTTCTAGTGGAAAAAATAAATGAGTAAAAGCTGTTGTGAATGTGGGGGTGAGGGGAGGTGTTAAACTATGTGTAATTCAGTTTCAAGAATGACTGGAAGCAGCTCAGTGGAAAGTAGTCAGAATCATGACCTTAAAACTGAACACCTCAAATTCAAAGTTGAAGGAAAAGTTCAAGCTTCAAATGACCTCAAGTTTTAATTCTGGTCTGCATTCAAAACCAGAAGGGGCTTATTTTTCCACATGCAATATGATGTAGCCTGGGATAGCATAAATCTCACAGAAACATCTGGGAACGGTTTTGCTGATAGAAAGAACATGGAAGTACTGTTCCTTGAGAAAGCACAGCATTGGAAAGTTAACTTAATATTTTTAAAATCATTGCCACTCCGACAGTAAATCTGTGAGCCATTTGACCAGAAGTAGAGCAGGGTAACTTTGAAAAGTTCTTTGCATCACAATTGTATCTTGTTATTTTTCTTTCTAAGAACATAAAAATACTCTGCTGGGTAAATCTAATGATGTCCAACACTGTCGAAAGGGCAGTGCAATTTAGGAAACACATATGAGCCTGGCCACCTTTCATGATCTGTTCTTCTCCCACTCCCTGAGCATCTAGAAGGACTGTTTTAAGGATGTTTGTATTGGGTCTGGCTGAGATGGAGTT
>NW_010308379.1:0-5016 GCF_000700745.2 Antrostomus carolinensis
GGTCCCTTCCAACTCAAACCATTCCATGATTAGGATGGGTTTTGGGTATCAAATGGGTATAAATGAAGAACACTGGTACCCAAACAGCGATGTTTTATTTCTAATTATCTTCATACAAATGAAGCAACCACGAGCAGGGAACAGACAGTCAGACCTCAGCAGGCAACAGCTTTCTGACAAGTCTTAAGGAACTTCACAAGATGAAGAGGTTAATGACCATATGCTCAGAAAGCATTGTCATGAGGAGCACAGACAGATTGAATCATTTAAATCTAACTACTTCCAAGTACTGTAAAAAGCTCCAGTGAAAAAGACCTCACAGCTTGCTTCTCACCAAGTTTTTACTCTTCCCAGGTTAAAAGAACTTTTATATTATCATCATCACCTGCCCTACACTAAAATCTACTATTAAGCAGGCCTACTCTGCTTAATAAATCCCCACATATAAAAGAAAAGTAACAGAAATTAGGGAGGAAAAAAGCAGCTCCAGAAACATTGGATATTTTTTCTCTAATCATTTAGCCTTGGGACATTTTCCATAACTCCCCTCAGTTTGCATTTTCACTACCTTGTAAATAAATTTCCATCATTCCTTCTGTTTATTTTCTAGTTTTTAACCCTTTGAGATTACCCAACAATAGTTACATTATTTAAGGCCCTTTCAGTTTCCTCCACTTCTAAAAACACCCATTACTCTGCTGTTTAACCTCACTGCTGTTGTCTTCAAAAGTATTTTAGCTGTGGTTTTTGCTAGGTGGTAAAACATTTACTCACACAATGTCTTAAAGGCCATCTCCAAGCCTCCTACAAGCCTTTTACCCTCTGTCCCTCCTCCTCATTCCCTGTTAACAAGCTTTCTCCACTTCAAAAAGAAAAAAACACATCAACAGTGTTGCCTTAATGGATTTTTTTTTTTTTTGCTGTTTCATTACTGTTAAGTATTGAATTTGAGTACATTTGGTCTCTACAACTGAATGGCTGTTTCATAGTTACCTCTTGAGCTCTCAAGTCCTGTACACAGTTTACAACTAGCAGTTACACATCCCTTGTGGGTTTTCTGCTTGACTGCTCCAAGGAGCTGTCAATCCTGGTGCCTAAACACATTTAAACAAACTGTGATGACATTTAATCAGTCTACACGGGGCAAACTGAAGTCTCCTGTTATCACTGAGAGCAATTTCGAAGTAAAAGCTTGATGAAACTGCAGTCACAACCTCCTCCCCTGCCAGTTCTTTCAGATCTCTCTCAGTCAAGGAACTTCCCTGCTTTTAAATCAAGTGTAATCTTTGGACTCCTACTTTCCACTTCCTTCACTTGCAGCGTTACTGTAGAATCAAATCTAGGGATAAAAACCCAATTCTTTCTCTTCTTCCTCTTTATCTCCCTAAGAAATGAATGCTTCTGAGTCACAGCAGGCCCACTACACTGCTCTTAAAGCAAGAGGAGACGGGTTTGTTAACACGCCCCTACAAACCTTCTGCTTACATCTTCCTAGTTGTTTTCCTGATCTAATTAGTGGTGCAGAGAATTAAACCTCAGCCTTCAAGACCAACATCTCCCCAGGAGAGCAATCCAGCTATAATACTATTTAAATATGAAACAGCTCCTGTCCTCAGCTAGAGTTGAGGAGGCATAAACCAGAGAAAGTTGTAATTACTAGGAGTGATTAAGAACTGCAAGTTATTGTCAGAAAGTGCAGAGCTGTTTTATGCAATCCTCATGAGACAGAAAGAACATCTCCACAGTGGAAGGGGAGGGAGCTGGATCTGGAAAATGTTTTTTTTCACATACTTACTAACATAGCAGAGCAGAAACAATCCAGACAGCAAGAAGGGAAACAACCCACTGGTACCAGCATGGGGTGCCTTGTGTTAGTGCAGACCCAGCCCTGGCAAACACATTATCCATATTGCAGTCCTTCAGGAAGGACTGAGGCATAAACTCTGGGCTAAGCAGATCCTACATGGATCTCCCCCCAAATGCTGCCTGGTTGTCCCCCAGCCTATATGCAGTTGTCGCTCAGACAACACCTTTTTGACAAGTACCTCCACATGTCTGTCTTCTTGTGTGTTTTGAACTTGGCTCTTATGAACTTCATTTGATAGCTCGCAATTCTCATGCTAGAAGAGAACACCTACTGCTGTCCAACACCTCCAGACCATACTTGGCTCTGCAGACCTCCATCATGCACCTCTGTAGAACACCTTTACCCCCAAAATACTCTTTTTCCAAGCTGAAGCCAAGCCTAGATGGCTCCTGTAGAATTAAACCACTGTAGACTATAATAATCCTTCTTGTCCTTCTCTAATACTCCTATTTACAGACATGGAAAGAGGAACTGCACAAGAAGTTCAAGGTGTGAGCAAACCCCAGACTTAGACAGTGACTTAAGGCCATACTCCATTTCATTATTCATTCTCTAATGCCTAACATTTGTAACTACCCCCAGACACTGAGCTGATGTTACATACATCATAAACCCAAAAGTCTCACTTGTCCTCAGACAGTCTAGGTTTCAGGCTCGAAGACGTGCAGCAACCATATAATCCAACATCAGTAATCAAAAAATCTATAAATTATAAAGCTCACAATCATTTGAAGGCAGCAGAGGAGCCAGACTCTGAATCCACAGTTCCCATCTTTGCTTCCATCTCTGGATTTAGGACTAGCCCACCACTTATGTGGACATACTCCAGATAAATTGGGAACTGCTGGGTAGCATAAAACACAGTCTCCAGGTGAACTACCTGTTCTTCAAGCTATTTTGCAACCCATACCAGCAATAAAGAGCTACCTGAGTATTAAACTAACAATCCTGCAAAGCTGCTGCACAACCCCAGGCAAGCTGCTGGCTTCTTTAGTCCCAGATTTCCATCTGTAAATCAAGGCTAATCCTTCCAGATTTAGTTAGATTACAGCCTCCTGAGGTTGAGGAATTGCTTACATTGAATATTTACAGAGACTAATACAACAGGTTCCCCTCTTAGGTACTGAGATAAAAGCAAAAGAAAAACCCCAGCAAAGACTGGAGCCCAGATGGGATTTCTAGCTGGGGTCTGAGTGGGATCTACACCTCAGAAGATGCTGTGGATTTGTTCACATTCAAGTCAATGTAAAAAAAAACCAAACAAATGACATCTTTGGATGTTTTTTCATAGCTTGGATCAGAAGAGATTCACAGGAGCTGGGAGAGAAAGAATATGTTTATATCATACTCTCCTACTTCTCCCACTGAGAGCAAGCGCAATGCACCCGGATTCCAGAGGATTTGCATCTTTTAGGTGACTCGGACCGTAAATGCAATTTCATGCAGACAAGTATAAAATACTAAGTCCAGAGGGACAAATGTTAGACAAGTATGTGCAGCTTAAACAGAGCAGTCATGCAGCATGATGATGGTCACAGAAGGGATTTATGGTTCTGTACAGAAAAAATCCCTACAGTCATGACACCCTCCCCTTATCACTATAGTTCAAATGGCAACCAGAGAGACATAGCATGAACTGAGCAAGGCAGCCATCCCTGCAGCAGCTCTAGTTTGTTGTCACTGTTGTCCTCCAAAAAAGGACAGTTGTTCATGGAAACTTATCCTCTCCAAGGAAGTTTAATACTCTAGTCACTGGGCTACATGACAGCTGGGGGACCTTGATTTGAAAGCTGGAAGTGTGCTGTGTGCAGTCACCCACCATCCCTAAAATAAAGCCATTAGGGAAGGGGGTGATCAGCACTAGAAAATAATCCAGAGTAGTCACCAAGTTCCTTGTATTTTAGCCCTACTGTTTGAAAAATTGATGCTGAGAACCAACACAGGAAAACTATTCTTTCCTCAGAAAATTGTAATTCACCTGCCTGTCTCTACATCATTCAAGGTATTTAGATCATATTCACTCCTTGGTCATTTCAGGATCCAATCCAGCTGCCAGTAAGACATCCTTGAGGCTGAATTTTAAGATGATGACATTACTGGAATCATTGTTTTAACTAAACAGCCTTGAGCCCAACAATCAGTCTTGTGTTTGGAGGTAGATCTTAAGCATCTGCAAGGATTACTCCAGGCAGTCTGTACAGAGGAGCACACAAACAGGACAAGTGGTCTGTTCAATGGACAGAAGGGTCCATGTCCTGCTCCACCAGTACTCCCCACTAAATATGTAGTAGTTAACACCTACCTGGAGAGGACAAAATTAAATCCTATCACCACTCAGTTGATGATAGATGAACAGTATAGTGGGGAACCCACAGCCATCTTAGGTGTCCTCATGATTTCCAAAGAAAGATGGACTTAAGCCATACCCAGTCACAGGCTTTACCACAAATCGATCTATCAAAGAGCCACACTAGTTTCCATGCAGCTGAAGCACCAGCAGGTGCACTGGGAATTTGTCTCTACAAATCCTGTTACCACAAATCAGGCTCCTCGTGTGTTCAGAGAAGAGCCACATCAACTGCTTACCCATCACTTCGCCATCTGAAGTAGCACTTGAAACTCAAGCTTTGATGCCACCTCTTTAAAGGCTTTCTGACACTTGACTTCTTAAGAAATCATCAATTAATAAAAATCCACCCAACAACAAAAAGCCACTTCAGGCTGCTAATTTTCTTTATTACCTTTGCTTTAATTAAAAAGGAATGAGCTGCTGTAAGAGCTGCTTCTCCCCACCTAACCAAGCTTTCACAGCTTGGATTCTGCAATGAAAACACATCTCTGTGCTCCCCAGCCTGCACCCCATCAGCTGCCCACCTTGCACAGTGTTGGGATGTCCTGAACTGGTGGTGCCACTTCTCTGAGCATGACTCCTACCTCTCCTTGCCACTGCCAGTCTGGGAGAGCCCATCAAACTCAACCTGCAACTCCTTCAAAGCAGGGTCTTAGCAGTACCTACACCAAATGACAACCTACTCAGTGTCATGAGGATGTAAAGTAAGTGAAAATTCAGGCAATGGCTTAGCCTTTGCCTGTGGAGGGCTTTTCCCAGCAGGATCAGTATCCATCCCTCTGCTCTCCCAGGGGAGGTT
>NW_010308379.1:5043-9689 GCF_000700745.2 Antrostomus carolinensis
CAAATTCCCTCTTTTCTGGTATAAGGGAAAGAAACCTGCTGACACTGTGCAGTCTGCCCTGAGACACCTCTCATGAGAAAGCTTCCATGCTATGGGAGTCCCTGCATCCTCACAGCCTGAGCTGCAGAAGGTTTGACTTCTCCCTCCCACTCCTGTCACTCACCCACTGTCTTTGATGCTTTCTCAACAGTTGCTTGGTTCTAGGCAAATTAAACTCTCAGCTTTCTTTGACACACAAGTTTGTCTCCAAATATTACTTTTAAATCCAAGCCCTTCAAGGCACTGACATGTTACACCAAGGTGAAGGGTGATCTGGTGCTGAAGAGCCCCCTGAACAGAGGTGCCCAGATGATCCTGCCAGTCTCCACAGCAGGGACAGGACAGACACTGCCAACATCTCCACATGAAACTAAGCAGAAGTTTGTTTCTTTGAAAATATTTTTGTAGTTGGGTTTATCTTTTGTAACGACCACATTAAAAGTAGCCTCAGTAATTAGGGCTTGGAAACCCCTTAATTACCTGATTTTAGAGATAGGGCTGGCATAAGTGAGAGCCAAACAGCCTGGTGCTCCTAAGCTACACGAGCTGTTTGAAGAGCTTGTCCCCAGCAGTAACAATAGCAGAGAATACAGGAGCAGCACATGGGGGTAGGAATGGGGATCAGAAGCAGAGCTGCCTTTTCAAAACTACTGTACAGGACCAGTCCTGATGTAGCAAGGAAACCAGTTGCTTTCCAGTGACCTTTCCAACCTGATCACAGGACAATAATGCCAGATTTCCAACCGTCTTTTCTAACCTTCGGGAGAAAAAGTCACTATGTCAGTGACAGTTTTATTCATGCTGCTTTGCACCCTGACCCATTAAGTAGTATCAAGTGGAGATAAGGATAAGGCATCCTCTCAGACTGGAAATAGAGCTGAAACTCTGAAGGGAGGATGCCGAGACTGACCTGGGGAACAGGGCATCTGCAGCACATTGGGTGTGCACGAGTTTGCAGGCTGGGCTGGACTCAGCTCAGTCCCAAAGCTGCAGTTAAGGCCACCTTAGGCAAGACTTTTTCCTTGCTACCCTTTCCTATTGACAGGAAAGTTTCTTCCTCCTCCTTTTCAGCTTTGGAGCTAGGAAGCTCTGGTTTATCTTCACACAGACCATTAGTTAATTATCACAACAGGTCACACCCAGAATACTTTGCATTTGTGCAGCAACCGTGACACTCCACCATTTTACCCTAACCTGGAAATTTTGAAAGCAGTTTTCTCACAAGCAAAATCTATTTCCAGGAAATCTGGACTTGCTATCTGACTTAAGACTTGTACACCAGTATTTTCCAGGAAAATGGATTACAAATCCAATGGTTAACTAGAGGAAATTTAAGCCTACCAAAGACATTATACCTGAAATTACTGCTACAGCTGATACTCCACCTTCTAGCTAGGAAACCAGCAGGTAGAAATAACCTTCTTATCTCTACCTTATTCCAAAAGAAGAAGGTAAATGGAGTTGGTAGCACCGTATTGTACCTTTCAGGCTATTTTTTTTTCCCTCCTCCTACATAAAGGACATTGACAGATGACACATGTTGTTCTCAGGGACAATTCCATAGGATAAAAAGACCCCAAACCCCACAAAAGTGTCCAAGTTCTCCATAGAGGGGGAGCTCTTTTGTTAAATTGCCAGTTATCTTCACACAATACTGTTACCCATTGATTTGCTGTTTTCTATAAGTAGCTGCAGGGAATATTGTAAGCATTGTGATAAGCAAAACTGTTTCACTAGGGCTAAATTGGCATCTTTATTGCAGCCATGCAATTTGAAGCCAAAGGACTGCTTGATGTCCAGGTGCCTTTTATTACAAGATTAGGGTTACAGCTGCTGAATCTGAACTTCACACTTGCAGAGTGTGTGCTGCACCATGGGAATGCTATTATCACTTCCCCATGACCTGCTGTAGGTCTGAAAAAAAACCCCAAACCCATTCAAGTAATATAAAGACTCAGATATGAAATAGAGTTACTAGAGCTTAACAAGTTACCAGGCATCAGCTGATCTGTAAAAAGAAAAAAATAGATTCCCACATGCTAATACCCCTGAACAAAACTGAGGTAAAGCAAACTCTGTGAGAAGAGCTTTGTGCTAATGCATTTTGTCCAGGTTTGCTTCAGGCTTAGCCCCCACTGGAGCAGGACTCCTCTGGTGTGAGGTTCCCCAGGAGCTCAGGATTTACAGGATTATTTTAGGGGTACAGCTTTGCACTTCACATTGCCAATTAAAACCCCACCAAACCAGGAGTCAACATCACATTAGTACCCACAAAACCCCAAAAGAGCTGTACAGCGATTGTGAGAAACACCAGAGCTACCCCGAGGATAGATAATCCTCAATTTCAAGACCTCATGAGAGGTGGGACTTCTGTACCTTATCTTTTCACTTACGTATCACACTTTTTTCCCCCTCAGATAGGCCAAGCAGAAATCCCATTTTGGGGGAAGATCACAAGGGCACAAGCAGTCCACACAACTGTATTCCCCCAAGCATCCCTGCACAGCTGCCTTTTGCTATTCCCCTTGGAGCTGATGCTTCCTGGTAGCATTTTATTCCCACAAGACCATTTTTAGCTAGGTGACCTGAAAGTGTTTGAGCTATGAAACTGTCTGCCAGACTCAGTATTTATATCTGCACCCTCACCATCTGCTGCAGCTATTTTCAACTCTTCAGCAATTGCAACTTGAAGCAGTTCTATAGCGATGGTCCCCTCCTGACATCTCTAATCAAGGTTCTTCTGCTGTTAGACCACTGGCCTTCCTAGGAGAACTTAAGCCCCATATGAAGATTTGTCTCTGCTGTACAAATCATCTGGAAGTTTTCTTAAAGCCCAAAGCCAAAGGAGGAATCACCCAAGCCCAGGGCCCAGAGGGATGGGCCTGCAGCTCTGTCCTTACCTTAGATCTCTGGAAGCAGGTATGAGCTCATTTCTCTGTAGGATATAAGCAGGTCTCACAGTCCAGTTAAAACTCCTGGGTTCTTCAAAAGAGGGGTGCTACACCACACACTTTTCAGAAGTTCCCCTTCGGGGCAAAATCCTGGTAACCACTCATCCCACCTTCCCCAGCTCACAGCTGTTGAGTACCCTGGGTGGAGGTACTTATATCCTCTCCTCCAGCAACACCACACCCTGATTGATTATTGGCAACACCTGAAGTTACCCTAATTTGCTACTTATCTCAAAAGCAAGGGAGAAAACTTCCTGCACTAGAGTTTCCAGAAAGATCTTTGGCTGCTTATTCCTTATTGTTCACCTGTCCTTATCCAGCATTTATTATTCCCTACAGCTCAGCTATTCAAAGCAAGTTTAATTTACCTGCAGATCATATTACCTAGCCCACATTTTTCAGATTTATATCTCCAATGGTTTCTTCTTGCATTGCATGATTATCTGAATGGAGCGTGCTGCTGTGATGGATGGACCTCAAACAGTTGGTGGTTCAATTGAATAAGAGAATCACAAAAAAAAAAAAAAAAGAGTTTTTTTTACTTCTATGTAATTGCCCCAAACCACAGAAGTCTACAAATCCTGGCTAGTGATATCAGATCCACGTGTGATTTACTCAAATACTCTAAGTCAGCTGCTGAAGAAAGTGTTTTTCTCTTTGACTACAGCTAGAGAAAGCCGAGTCTTCTAACACAGGCAGCACGAACAACTCTCATAGCGGGGAACAGAGCCATGATATTAAACTTCTTATATTTGCCTATTTCCGACATTTTTGCAAGATTCAGGGGAGTGTGTCAGTTCAATTTGAGCATTTTCTTTTAGAGAATGGAAGGTTGAAATGCAAACTTATTTTACCAGTAGTGATGTTATTTAAGTTCTCCCACTCTCATTCTCACTGCGTGACTTTTTTTTTTCCCCATAGCTCACACACAACCTCAGCCGTTGAAATCCCGCTTGGATTCTAACTGAATTTTGTAACGATTATTGTAACTCTATTATATTGAACTGAACTGTTCAAAAATGAATTGTGTGCACCTGCATCATGAACTGAAGGGCTTCTTGTGATGCTGGTGAATTTCAGGACTGGCCTTCAAGGGCACAGCGTTGAGTTGACAGGTTTGAGAGAGAGAAAATCAGAACAGCACAGACTTCAGCCTGAATGAGTTTCAGCTACAGATGCTCACGTCCCCTTCTGATGTTGCTTGTTGGCTCAGAGCTCTCTCGGAGAGGTTTAATCTGCCAGGTAAGAGTGGCAGTGTCACCCCAGTGAAGCAGGCACTGGTAGGAAAGGAAGACCAGTTCAAAAGCCACCACTGCCACTGCCCTGCTGCATGATCTGGAGAGCATCACCTTGCCTCCTCTTCGCCCCCTCTTTGCCTTTGCTGTCTTGCTAATCGAAGTCCAAGCTCCTGCAGGCAGTAGCTCCCCCCTACAGTATATTCATAGAGTCACAGAACCATTTGGTTGGAAAAGACCTTTGAGATCATTGAGTCCAACTGTACCTGTCCACTACTAAACCAGATCTCTGAGCACCTTGTCTACCTGTCTTTTAAATCCCTCCAGGGATGGTGAGTCAACCACCTCCCTGGGCAGCCCATTCTAGTGCCTGAGAACACCTTCAGTGAAGACAACTTGAGGCCATTTCCTCTTGTCCTGT
>NW_010308380.1:0-5377 GCF_000700745.2 Antrostomus carolinensis
CCTAACCATTCTATGATTCTATGATCTTATGGCAAGAGAGGCCTGATAAATGAATTTTGGTAAACTAGGACTAAATAATTGATGTTAAAAGGAAAATTATGACCACTCAAAGGATTGCTAAGGAGGAACTGGATCAGCTTCCCTTGGCTTATAAGGGCCAAAGAAACAGAAGATTTTGTTGTGCTTATTGCATTGATCCCAAAGCCTGACTGGCTAAAATCAGGTGGCCTCATTTACCTCAAGAGTAACTTAGATACAACAGAAAGATGGCAAAGGGCTGTTAAGATGTTCACCTGCACAGTAAACAGATTATTTTTTCCCTTTACCAATGACTAGGCAAATATATAGATTCTTCATAGGCTAAGTAGGAATTGAAAGAGATCTTGATGTGCTGAACACAATTTTACTTTTACCTCAAAGGATGATAGAGTTCAATAGGCATGTACCAAAAAGAAAAATCTTGGCATTTTCCCAATGTCTGGATCTTGGGAACTTCTGCTTGTCAACTTGTACTTGTGAAAGATCAAGAGGCAATCTCACCTTTCAGAACTGAGATGGCCAGAATTGTTTCTTTGTACAGTAACCCTGTAGTTGATACACTTATTGAGATTCTGGGAGATTCACATTCAATTCCCTCATTGTCCTGAAAAGGTTTGAATCCCTGTGAAAAACAAACAAACCAACAAATATTTACGTGACTATTTTAGCCATCAAGCTAGTTAGAAGATGAGCTGGGATGTGTGGATGGATGGTGCTTGAGGCTGGCATGTGTTCATTCTTCCCTGGAGTAATGACGCACATCATTTTGCATGCATAGCTAATATATTTTCATGGGGAGCAAAATGATGAGTGGGATTCGGTCATTGGATGTTTATACTTGTTTCTGAGGAATTTTTTTATTCTTCCCTGCACCTGATGAGCTCTATGCTTGTGGCTTATTTTGGGAATAAGGATGGGCAATTATGGGTTTAAAAAAAAAAAAGAGTAAATAAAAGAAATTTCATCTGTCTCATCCATCTATCCTGTTTTTCTCTGTTTGATTATAAAAAACCCCCCAAAAACCAACCAACCAAACAGTAAAACCAACCCCAAACTATATTTATATTTGTGGATAAGTCCTGCAATGTGTGCAATAGCACATTGATATTTGTCATCCTCCTATGATATTATTTGGCTTATTATGGAAAAAAACTAATGAGATGTTACTGTTTGTATTATATATGTATTAGATGTTATAGTTTGTATTTAAGGTCTGAGGGCCTTAAAATTACATTGTTGAAGAAGACTACATGTTTGTGTATAGACATTAAGCCTGTTAAATCTCTGAGCATTGCTGTAATAAGCTTAATACATCACTTTCTATTTTATTTTTAATTTTACATATATATTGTTCAGGGACATTTGGTAACCAAGATAAGTCCTTGGAGTAGAGGCATGGGAGAAGATATCAGACAGAAACAGTACCAATGCACAGATGGATGTGTCACTTGGCCTTCAGCTTTAAACCTAATAGGCCACCTGAGGCAAGATGACACACATCCTGCTATATTGCATTGCTTAATTGCAAGAACTATTATCACAAAGAAGCATGGACTTTTAGCATGAGCCAATGATTATAGTGAGAATAGCAATTTCCATGGGCATGGTCAGTACCATGGAAATGAGGAGTTAGGAGTGGCTATTTACTAAGTCAGAGATAAAGCATTGCCTTTTGTTTAGTGAGTTCTTTTATAAATGGAGTTTAGGGTAATAAAATGCATGGTGAGTACATATAAATTGAATCCCTTACCAAGACTCCGGTGTCAGACACTGTAAATTTAGATTTATGTTCCTTTTAACTGACTGTTAGCAAAAGCAATTCATTTAAGCAGATTCAGAAATCTGGCTGAGGTAAATATATACCTTACTTTTTAATTTTCTTTGCAACGTACAACTGAGAATGAAACAATGATATAAGCAAAAGAAATTATTTTCATCTTCAGAAAAAATAATTCGTATTACTGAAGTTTGAACAATGTGTATGATTTTTGTCAGTGTCTAAACAACCAACATGTACATTGATTTCTGTTAAATGTTATTGAAAATATACATGAAAAATCCATTATTCTGTAGGCATGGAACTTCTGTGCTCAGTGTTTGATTTTGAATGTGACATTTGGAAGTAAGAGCTAGCAGTCTTTGAAAAATGTGTTTAATTTAAATGATTCTTAATGTGAAATTGATTTTTTGTAGAAAATTCAGCCAAGCTACAAGCAGTATTCTCTAAACAGAACTCTTAATGGATATAACAAGGTTCTTTTTTGGTTGACATTTGTTATCAGAAGTTTGCTTGTTGTTTTGTTTTGTTTTGTTTTGTTTTGTTGTTTTGGGGTTGTTTTATTAAAGTTATGCCTATGAAGACTGTTCCATTTTCTTTTATACTGAGAAATGAGGAATGCTGTTTTCTTGCACTCAAGCTATGTATCTGATCAGTTCATCTATCCATACTCCAAGATCGCTGATGAAGTTTTATGAATGAACTGTCACTGGAATAACTTTCCACATTTAATGCTGCAGAGGTGTCCTTTACTGGTGCAAATGTTGCTACTCTTTGGATAATACTTGGGTATTTGTGAATATCTAAAGCTGAAATTCTCATTTCTATTTCCAGTTAAGCTCTGAACATATTTACGTAGCCTTTACTGAAATTGGAATGTGCCCTTCTTAACTTAAAAAAAAAATCTGATACAAGCCCTACCTTTTTGGAAAATAAATTCTGGTACTTCACTGGGTAATTACCACTTGGGAGACTCGCCAATGAAAATTTTCAGTGAAAATCTCTGAAGTTTCAGAAGGTATTACAAAAAGAGAGTAATGATTTAATAAGACATCGCTAGATCAGTAAGAATCTTAGTATATCTGAATTGTCTTTTATTTTAGCTAAGGAACAGCTTGAACCAATATGTGAACATGTCCAGACTGTCTAAAACCTATCCAGATACTGTTTTTCTTTTGATATAAACTGCAGGATCATTTCCAAAAAACATTTGCTAAATATTCAGTTGCAAGAGACCATGCTCGAAGCTGAAATACAAATCTCTCTTTGAATCAGTAACCTGAAACTTAAGTTTAAATCCTTATGTATGCAAGTTGGCTCCATTTTACAAAGATTTCCCATATGCAAATATGAAAACATACCGATTTTCACAACTAAGATTTCTGTCATATCCACCAAGGGAGGAACATCGGTGTAATAATTTTTTTTTTTAAAAAAAAAAAAAAAAAAAAAAAAAGCTATGCTAAAGGTAGGCAGAAGTTTGTCTGCTCATAATATAGGAAGGTCTATATATTACAGAGCATCCTTACAAAATAAAATGGCAAAATGCTGGCATCATCCAAGTCATGCAAACAATGCCTTTTGACTGGTGGTTCAGGACCTGTCCAGTGAATCTTAGACCTGTGAAAGCAAAAGGCAGTTTCTCATTAAGGGAATAACTGGTGCCGGTCCATTTTCAGCCAGCATAATATACGCTGCATTGATGAAACTGTACGCCATTTTAGAAGTTCTTACTTACAGTTGAATAATATCATATTATCCTCTAATTTAATTATCTATTAAGAATGTAATAAAAACTGATGTGAAAAGTGTTTACTTTCACTATGCCCCACATAAGTAGAAAAAGATCGTATAATCTTTTTCACCAAATTGAAGAAAGGTGGCAATGACTAAACCTTGTTAAACAAGTTTTTATGACCATGCAACAGTATTAACTACTCAGACAAAGAAAGCTGAGTGATATACCAAACTGACAAGAGCTCATTTTGTCTGACTGCCTTAGTAACACTTACTGATTGTGTCTGGATTTTCCATCTGTTTAACACAGGAAAAATATACAAACTTTTGTCAATAAACTCTGATTCCTTCCCTGATAAAATGTCTTCAGTGGCCAAGTAGTTTGAATGCTGAAATAACAAAGGACAGGCAAAAAAGCAAGCAAACAAATAAACAAACAAAAAATATTTTTTGTTTGTATTTAGAGCATTGTAGATTAATATTATAGATGTTTAAGCATATATAAAATAAGTCTGACTGTAAAAGTGAAATCTAGACAAGATTGTTGAATATCTGTTTGGCTGCATTAAAACTGACAGGTCATATTCATTGTTACAAGCAATCTGCTGCATTCAGTAGTACTGTTTCAGGAGTTTGGCACATTCTCTGCAAATACTATTTTTACAGTTATAATAATTCTCATAAAGATCAGTAACCATTATCACAGAAAATATTGAACAAATAAATATGAAATAGGCAAATTAATTTTCTATTTCATTATTTCACTTCCTAAAAGAATTTGGTTCACTTGAAACTCGTCCAATGGTATACCATCTGACTAGTGCATGACAAAGCCACTCAGAAGTATGAGTATGTTAAACATGATGCAGGTCCAGCAGCTGCCGTCCTTTGCATCAGAGGTATGAGGAGAAAACATAGGAAACATAGAGACCCTCTGAGTGCAGCACATCAGCTCTCTGGCCCTGAGACTGCTAACCTAGAATTGAGGAACAGCAGAGTAGCTAGTGCAGGGTTTGGGGCATTGCTGGCAGGGCAGTGCCCTCACCCATATGGGATGCAGCCCCAAGGGACCCCAGCAAGAGCAGAACAGGTCTGGCTGTGTCAGGGTCAGGCACAGACCAGACCTCTAGGCAGGTCCAGGGCCAAGTCAGCAAGGGAAAGTCAGGCAAGGAGCAAAGGCAAGGATCTGAGCAGCTCCCAAGACAGGTAGAGAGGCCACAGAAGAGCTTCTGACAGCTTTTTCTCACAATGTAGTTGTTTTCACAGCAGCCTGATCCAGTGTTGCAGCTGCACTCTAACAGAGCTGACTTTGCACACCAGCTGTCAGCCCCCAGGAAGGTGACAAGGCTGCAGATCCTGCTGGAGTCCTCAGCACCTGGACACAACCTGGCACACCTGGACCTGTGTGCAGTTTGGATGCAGGTCATGAGAAAAGAAGGAGCTTTAAAGTAACAGGAGGACTGCTGGTAATGTGAGAAGTTGAACAGTGTGCCAGTAGTGTGCCCTTGCCACAAACAAGACTAATGGTATACTGGGCTGCATTAGACAAATGCAGCCTTCACATTTACTCAGCACTGGTGAGGCCATACCTGAAGTACTGTGTCCAGTTCTGGTCTCCAGTACACGAGAGACATGGACACACTAGAGAGAGTTCAATGAAAGGCCAGAAAGATGATGAAGAGACTGAAGTAGCTTTCCTATGAGGAAAGGTTGAGACATATGAGACTATTTAGCCTGGAGAAGAGAAGGCTTAGAGGTGATCTTGCTATTACGTAGTGAACACATAAATAATATATGTGTTAAAAATATATATTATTATATTAT
>NW_010308381.1:0-2815 GCF_000700745.2 Antrostomus carolinensis
GGGATGGAGATCAGGTTACGGGACCTTCACAAAGCACCAGCCATCTATTATTCAGCCGCTGTGTGCTACTGTATATGTTGGTGTGTGTCGCTGAGCCGACCCTGCTGGGGTCAAGGTGGGTCTCAGTAAGCGCCTAGGTGGGGGAATGATGCTGTAAATCACCCGCTGTGAGTTAGCAGGATGTGAGCAGAAAGCTGGCGGAAACCACCCGGAGATACCTGGCTCCAGTGATGCTTTATATAGAGTGAGCAAAACCCAGCCCACCAATTCCCGACAGAGGAACGAGCGGGAGGAACCAGCATCTTCCCGCACAAGCTGCTGAAACGTGGGGAACCTCTCACCGGGTCACACCACGGGAGATGGGTCTGACCTCCCAGACCGCTGGGTAGATGAGAGGCAAAAAGCCAAGCAGTGGGATAAACCTCATCCCCAGCAGGCTCTGGATCCAGGAGAGCCGGGAGGAGGGAGCAGTGGATGGGTTCTTGGCCGTGGCTCGTTGTTCAGGGCATCGTTCACATCTCCTGCCTGCCATCATCGAGGACCCAGAGGAGCTCAGTGAATGAAATATACTCAGGACAGAGCCAGAGGAAATATTTCTGCACTGTTCCCTGGGGGAAAAAACAAAAATTCCTCCTGGGTTGTGTCTTTTGTGGGGAAATGTTGTTTTGTTGACGCTGAAGTGGAACGTGGGGTTGGTGGGATAAATCAGTTTGGATGAAAATTCAGTTTGGAAACAAACAGGCAAATAAAAAGGAGCAGAGTCGATGGCAATGAAGCTTTGGTTTCTTACAGTTAGAATAAAATGCTTTTATTTTGTTTCCACATCAACTTTGTTCTAATTCATTAAACTTACTTTGCTTTTGAATTTGTTTTCATTTTTTTTTATCCCAGTAAAAAAAAAAAAGAACCAAGCCCGGCCCGTTCCCAGATCACGATCCTGCAGGAGCCACAATCCCGACCCGAAACCGCAATCCCGGGAGAGCCAGAGCCCGAGCCAAAGCCAGAGAGAGCAAGAGAGGAAGAGCCCCTCATGGATCTCCTGCCCATGGGGGACAGGAGATGGAACAGCCCCTTGGCAGAGCCCAATGCCCATGGAGCTGATCCATGGCAATATTCCTCCCCCCTGAGATCTTGCGCTTGCAGAGCAGCAAAACACAACGTCCTTCAACTTCCAGCGAGAACTGAAAACATCGGGGTGTGATCAACGTTCTTCTGCTACCAAATCCCAGCTGAACCCAAACCCCAGCGCTGTTCCAGCTGCTGAACAGAACCAGCTCTGGCCCAGCTCACACCAGGACAATGTTTCTCACCAACACACCTGTAGAATTATCTGTCCCAAGTAGCAGAGACATGAGAAAACATCAGACCTCTGTGCAGAAGTGGGGTCTCTGTCAGCCTCACCGGTGGAGAAACATCTCATCACCCCCCAGTTGATGCCACCCAAGCTTTGGACCTGATCAGTGCATCTTTCAGTTTCTGGTTTGTGGGCTGGGATGTGGAGCAGAAGAAGATGGACAGACCTGCACGATACCTGGCAGTGCAAGATTTTAAGTGCTGCTGGAGTATCCAAAATCCTGAGGACATCAGAATTCTCTAGATCATCTAGTCTATGGAGAAATGCCCCCTTTTAACCAACCCCAAGGACCTAACAAAACCAGACCTCCTGCTCTGTTCCCCTGGCCTCCCAGGAGAGCCTGGTGGGGCTCACAGGTTTTGTCATCACCCAGCTATCTTCTCCCACCCTCCTGCTCCAAGGCTTGCTCTCCACATGGACCTCTACTTGCAGAAGGACTGAGTTGTCCACTCCACACTCTGCTCTTAGCTTCCCTGCCCGAGTCTCACTCGCCCTGCATTTTATTTCTCAATGGACAAGCTTAACAGAGATGTCTTGGGTTTTTAAAAATAGTTAATATTTAAATATTAATTGAGCCATTAATTACATCTGAGCCCCAGAACAAAACAGCTGTGAATAATTAATGAGAGGGCCTATGGTAAATGCCTCTAATAATTCACAAAGCAACAGAACCAGGTATTTTCAGAGCATTCGATGAGAGGAGAAGAAGGGGAGAGGGGAGGCCAGCAAATGCAAGAACGTTGAAGGAAGAGGCTAAAAGGTGAGATGAAGCGTGATGGGCCATTTGGTGCTGTTCTTCCAAGGTTTGCTCAGCATTCTTCATCTCCCAGCTCCTGGGGAGGAGATTTGTATTGGGGAAACTGAGTCACAGGGAGGCTGAGACTTCCCCAAAAGTAGACTTAGGAAGACAACCAGGACTCCTGGCACACTCTCCCACCTCAGGTGTTTGGGACTGTGGCTCTCTGAAGAACATCTCTGGCAGAGAGGAGGCTGCAGCCTGAGCAACCTGAACGGTGAAAGAAACCAGTCCACAGGCAGGAGGGAGGTTTTTATTTGAGCCCTCCCTTTCTTCCTCCTCCTCTGAGAGGTTTCCAAGGCTGCAGTGAGGAAGATGATGCTCTGTAAATACGTGCACGTACTTTGCAGGGCCTGGTAATGGTCCAACACAGGATATTTGTGCTTAATAACTGTCATTTTTAATTATGGGTGATTTGAGCCTCAAGTAAGGCTGAGGGCTTCAGCACCAAACACATGGGCAGACGTCAGACAGCCTCTGACTGGGCACGGACAGCACAGGACAGCTTTTCACTGCTCTCAGTTGCAGTAATAACTGCATCAGCTGCACAGAGCAGATCCTCGTACAGGTGTGCTGGTTGCACTGGGCTGACACTGGGCTGGCAGCCAAACCCAGTCGCTCACTCACTGCCCCCAACTCAGGGGAGAGGGGAGAGAATTGGGGGG
>NW_010308382.1:0-2495 GCF_000700745.2 Antrostomus carolinensis
TCTGTCAGCGGCGCTGCCCGGCGGGAGGGCGCCGGGCGCCTCGGCCAGGCCCTGACACCGCTGTGGAAACCCCGGCTGAGGCCGCCAGCGCCAGGGAGCCTCCCCCCTTGCCTTCCCCTTCCCCTTCCCCTTGTCGTGGTGTGTAAGGTACCAGCCGGTGTTGGTACAGAGACCCGCTTTTGGTTCCTGTCTGATTAACCAATCTGTTCCCGTAAAGTCGGTTTCTAGTTCATGATGCTCCGTGTGTGATGTTTTCAGGCTCTAATCCTTTTTGGTTAAACCATGAAGAGTAAATCAGAGTACTCTTTAGGAAGACATGCAAAACTTGCCGTGTCAGTGGAAGGAGACATGAAGATAACAGATTTCAATCAAATTAGATTTAACACCATTTTATAACAAAATACATCAGATTTTTTCCACTTTTTTTTTTTTACAGTTATTTACCCTGTTACCCTGGGCAGAGGGGGCTTTAATCTTTCTCAGCTTTAAAGTTCTCCTGAAGGTTGGACTCATCCAGCATTGTATCCCCTTTGTTTCTTTGCTTGGAGGTGATACAAGATTGGGGGTCTCCCTATGTAGAGTTCTCAACAAATAGGTGTGGGTTTATGTTACTCTTTGGAGCACGGCTCCTGAGAAAACAGTGCTGACTGACGAGTTCTTTGCTGCATCCTAACGCAAGACTAATTTAGCACGTCAAAGATTGGTTTGGGAACATTGTGCCGTTATTAACTCAAAAACTGGCACATAGTACAAGACCTGACCTGCAGCTCACCATTTGTTCTTTAGTATGTATTTCACGTGTAAGTTATTAGAATAAAAGATGAAGTTTTCTGCCTGCTTTGGGATTTAGTTCAGTTGCCCTCTGAGAACTTGCCACGGTAAAAGTACAAGTCTGGTATGTGGCTGAGGGAAGCCCTCCCGCTGACTCAGGAGCTTCAGGACGGACCCCCTTGCTTTCTGAACTCCTTCTGAACAGAGGGGAACCTAGGTGGGCAGTTTTTCCCTTTCTTTCCGTGGCTTGACGTTAAGGCAGTGCTCACATTTGGAATCGACACACGGCAGGTTTTGTCGGGACAGGGGGTATTCAGCCATCCACAAATGCCCTTTTCCTTTAATAGTGTCATGTGCAAGGCGAATCGATTTTGTAAGGTCATTCGTGGCGTTGTTTGTGTTTGGGTATTGCGAGCCTCAGTAGCTGTCCATGTCCAATTGCCTAGAGTCTCTACTTGCCATGTTAGGTTTTCTAAATATAGTCTGTTTTCTACAGAAACTATACCAAACCCAGACCAGCTTGTAATCCTAAACCCAACCTCATTCCAAACATATAATAAGAAGAATACTCTATTGGGGGAAGAACTTTTATTTTTGTTCGGTACCCTCTTGGTTTCATTAACAATTGAGTATAATTACAAGTTATTATGGGATGTAAACTTGGAATTTCTAAGGTACGCTCTAACCCATCCCTCGAGACATGTCTCACGTTAACATGTCATCCCTCACCCAGAGATCAGATAGTGCTTTATTCAGGTCAAGGAGAACCACCATAAAAGGGAGTCCCTCCTCAGGGGTTGCTGGCATCACTAAGCAAGCAGTACCATGGGTCCAGCTCATCATCCTAAAAAATCCTTGCAAGAGCTTAAAAGCTCTCTTTTCTTGTAGCATTTCTGAGGTTCTCTTATTTCTATGATCATAATCTCTATGGATCACACGCACGATATGGGTGAAGGATACATGGACCAGTAATATCAATGCTTCATATAGATAATTATGCTATGGGTAATATCATCTTCTCTACTTATGTCCTTTAAATAGGATCCCTGTTACAGATTCTGGACCTGTAGGCTTTTTGTAATGCATCGTGACCTTGAGTATCAGCAGCTTTAAGAGAATATACAAGAAACATAAATTAGCCAAAGTGAAAATGAAACCTGCAAGGTCCTGAGAGGAACTTTGCTTGGCCTTAACCAGATAAATTTAAATTAGACCTGTTGCTGTTAGAATACAAAAATTAGGTACTTTCAGTTGTGACTGTCAAAAAAGTGATAAATCCATAAATGATACATTCCATCATTAGCATTAATATGGATGTTGAAACTATATTTATGTTCTTTTTGTTTGTTCATTGTTGATATTTGTCAATGGGAAGCTTAATTATATTCAGCCTAGATAGCCCAAGCCATCTGCCATCCTTGTAAAAGTTGACCTGAGTCCTGAAGTAATGCCATTTAACTTTTGTCAGTCTGGTGCAGCTATGAGGTACTTCTGGTTCATTTTAGAAGTGGAGGTTTGTATTGGGTTTGTGTGTCAAGGTTTTGGTAGCAGGGGGGGACATAGGGGTGGCTTCTGTGAGAAGCTGCCAGAAGCTTCCCCCATGTCCAACACAGCAAATGCCAGCCGGCTACAAGATGGACCCACCGCTGGCCAAGGCTGAGCCCGTCAGTGATGGTGGTAGTACCTCTGAGATAACATGATTAAGAAGGGCATGAGAAAAAAAA
>NW_010308383.1:0-2143 GCF_000700745.2 Antrostomus carolinensis
CCCCTTCCCCCCCCCAGACAGCACAACAGTTCTTGCCACTCACACCCTGCCTTGTTCACACGGGGAGGCTGCAGTTTCAGCGTGAGAGCGTGAAGGTTTCTGCAGTTGGCAAGAGCCCTCAGGCAGGGCTGAGAGCTGCTTTCCCAACCCCAGAGCCCTCACTAGAAAGGCCTTTACATATGCTGCAGCAAGCAAAGCCATACTCTACCCCACCACCTCCTCAGGGAGCCTTTGCACAAGTTCAGGCCAGCCCAGGACCAGCAAGGCAGGAGCACAGCCAGACGTTGCCAGCTGAACACCCTGCAGCCAGCAGCAGAGACGCCTGGGTGCTTGCAGGTCACTCGCACTCAGGCCAGCGTACCACCTCCACCCCCAACTAGAAGATGCCCAGCCACTCTGCTTTTCCTCCTACTCCTCTCCACTCACAGAAGACAACACAAGCAGATTTCATCTAGCCTTTATTAAAAGGAAAGTTATAAAAAGAGGTTCAGGAGCTCCCAGCAGCTCCAAGTTAGTAGTGCAAACCACTGGTTAGAGAAAAGAATCATCCCTGCAAAGACACTGAACGCCATTTGGCTATGCATCCACAAAAAGGAAGTTTTCCCAGCTGCAGTCCTGCCAGCTCAACCAGAGGCCCAGGACAGAGCAGGCTGCCAGCTTAGGCAAAGCCTCCTCTCCTTCCCTCTCCTTCAGCTGCATGGATGGCAAATGCAAGTCCCAGGGGCATCCTGATCGCAAGGAGAAGGATACTGCAGGAGGGCAGATGCAGACAGCGTTCTAGAAGAGGCACTGAAGGGTCACCTGGTAGCAGCTCAGACACTAGCCAGGTTCATCGCAGAGGAATTCCTTTGTGAGGACAGACAGATCCATTTCAAACAACTGAAGTACCTCTGCAGAGCAGCTGGAGAACGATGCTCAGTCACTCCTCCAGCAGATGCTGGAGGCCCCTTGAGCTGCTCTGAGAACATCACAGGGGGCTCTGAATGGGGTAAAAGCCCTCTGAGCCTGCGGCTGACCCTGCAGGAACACAGTACTGGCTGCTCAGAGGCTGCAGAGCTCTGAAGAAAGCAGTAAGAAATGCTTATTATATAAAAGAATTTGGCCTGTGTCATCTTCTGTTTTTCCCCTCCCCAAGCCCTACTAATCAGGGCTCCTCAGCTGGTGATCTGAACTGGTATCTTCCAGCAGAACAACATCTGGTCCTGGTCATCTACCAGCTCCCACTTCACAATCAGTTTAATCTGAAAGAGAGAGAAGAGCAGAGGGAAATGAGAGTGTTCAGGACACCACAAGGCAAGGACACTGTGGGGCCAGGGGAGCTGCTACTTGTGCAGAGCAAGGAGGTCCTGGGAGCTCTGCACAAAGAGCACTGAGCTGGGGCACTGCCCCCACTGCAGCAGGTGAGCCATGCTCACACAGTGGCTCCTGGAGTATCTTACGTGGATAGAGGGTGCTGCTGCATGACACAGGAGCCCTCCACACACTGCACTTGGATCACCACTCTCTGAGTAAGCAGAGAATGGAAACACCCTGCAGCCTCCCAGCTGAACCACACCCTGGAGCCCAGCAGCACCCTCAGTTTGGGAGCATTTGGCTGAATGCAGCAGGCTCTGCAGGGGGGCTACGTACGAGCACTGTACAGAACAGGCAGTTATGTGGGCAGCTGAAGCTGCTTCTCAGCAGCTGGAGCCAGGCTGCTTACTCTGCTGGGTCTGTCCCAAAGTGTTCCCACTTCAGACAGAATCATACTCACAGCAGAAGTGCCACCAGATACTCTTGAGGATTCTTTTAACCTCTTCCCCACCACCACAGGACAAAGCACCCTTCCTTAAAGGCAGGTGGTGGGACTGTCTCAGGAAGGACAATAGCTCTGAGGAGCAGAACGGCTGCCTGCTTACTTACACTGGGGTACTCGCTCTTCACAGGGAGTTTATTCAGGTAGCTGTAGGAATGGCCCGTCTGAATGGGGCACTGGATCCCGGACTTGCATCCATCAGGCTCAGGAATGGGAAAGGGTATGTCCACATGCAGCATCTCGCCATACACCCTCGCTTTGCTGCCCTGACTCTCGATCTCTACAGAACACAGAGAAGCGTGAGCATGGCAGTGAAGCAGAGAACACGTTTCTACCTTATACCCCCCC
>NW_010308384.1:0-6247 GCF_000700745.2 Antrostomus carolinensis
AGCTTCTGGCAACTTCTCACAGAAGCCACCCGATGTTCCCTCCCTGCTACCAAAACCTTGCCACGCAAACCCAATACAAAGAACTACAGCAGTTCTGTGCAGGAGGTGACCCGGGGTCCCCAGCCTGCCTCCCACCCAGGACAGGCAGACTCTTGCTGGCTGCCGTGCTCCCTTTGCCATGCTGAGCCCATGGAGGCAGATGCAGGGTTTTGCATACTGAGAAGATGAGGAGGGCTTTTTTCAGCTCTGAAAGCAGTTTATTCTTTACACTGTACTGACACCAGAACGGAAAATGCCTTTTCCTGAAGCTGACTATTTATAAACAGCCTGCTGAGCCTTCTCTTGCAAGGGGGAAGGGAGTCTTGTAGCTTTTCTTTCACTGCCTTGAATTCAGTCAGAGATCCTTCAGACAGAATGAACAGAGCAGATCTTGCTGACCATCTGCTGGGGGCACACTACAACACCGACAGCTTCTAGTAACCCTTTGGAGTTACCAAACTCCAGTGAGTATCTAATTCAGCCCTAAGCACTTTGGCTGTGCAGTCGGTGCTGTTCACAGCCCTGGACTGTTGCAAAGGCTTTGCAAAAGAAATGAGTCATTTGTGGCAGTTGTGCCTTTAACATATCAAACAGCTGTGCTTGTCCAAAGGGGATGATCCTGGAGGTGCACGGGCGCAAACTGGCAGCATTTTTAGCTGTATCTTTCCAAGCTGCTGAACAGTGGAGTGTTCATTGCATACACACTCTTGAGGTGGGATTTGTCTGCTCTTGAGATGTCTAAAACAGCCTCGAAGCCTTAGCTAGCTTTCCTTCCCTGTCAAAGGACAGAAATAGGCACCTTCAAGTCTCATCTCCATGAGATGCTTTTCTTAGGATTTTACCTAGTTTAATCATGTAGAAATGCTGGGCAAAACTCTGCCTGCCTCCCTCTGTCTTGCTCCAGCAGGAGGCACGGGCTCTGTGGGGAGTGCTGAGCTCCCCTTCCTCTAGGGACACTAGGATCCTCTTTTGAACGCCAACAGAAATTCTGGGGAAACCTGGACTGGGTTTAATTGTTAAAACTACTGCTCCTTCCTTGACCCTGTGGATGCCCCCTCCCTGGAATTGTTGAAGGCCACGCTGTATGAGTCTTTGAGCAACCTGGTCTAGTGGAAGGTGTCCCTGCTGATGGCAGGGGGGTTGGGACTGGATGAGCTTTAAGGTCCCTTCCAACCTAAACCATTCTATGATCCTATGATTCTATGACCTAGCTGTGCCCCTGTCCTGGTTTTGCCAGGATAGAGTTAATTTTCCTCTTAGCAACTAGAATTGCTGTTTTAGTTTCAGTGTAGGATTTGTTATGAGAAGAATGTTGATCAGGTGCTGATGTTTTAGTTGCTGCTGGAGCCCAAGGTCACTGTGTTTGGCTGGTTCACAGGGGGAAGGACTGGGAGGGGGAAGCGCAGTAATTAGCAAACCCCAAATTGGCATTTGGCTCTGCCAATGAGATATTCCATCTCCTGTCCCAAAAAATCTGTTAGTCCACAAGCACAAGATTTAAGGGGGGAGAAGAATATTTAAATTAATAAACTTAATTGACAGTTAGATATGCCAATGGGGTATTCCAGATCATATCACGTCATGTCCAGTATATTACTGAGGGGCTCTTCCTCTCTTGCTCTCTCTGGCTTTCGCTCGGGCTCTGGCTGTCCCGGGATTGCGGGTTGGGTTGGGGGACTGTCTCTGCTCCGGGGTCGCTGGCTGGGACAGGCGGGGCATCGGTCGGCGGGTGCTGAGCAACTGCCCTGGGCATCACTCATCTGCATATTCTGTTATTACTGTTGTTATCATTACTATCATATTTCAATTAGTAAATTGTTTTTATCTCAACCCGTGACTTTTCTCACTTTTACCCTTGCAATTCTCTCCCCTACTCCCTTTGCAGGGAGAGACTGAGAGAGTGACTGTGTTTGGCTGCAGCCAAAGGAGTGAAACCACCACAGCCCCCTTTGCAAACAAGGTTTGCTCTTGGCACTGCTCACAGTACAGCTCTGCAGTGTTACCCAGATTTTCCCACCTGTAGTGATGTGGTGGCTTTTGGCTGTGGCTCTTAGTAGCCTGGCACGGAAGATCAGTGTGCCTAGCAAAATAATACACAGGGGTTCGGCCACGAATGAAATAATTAAATAAAATATCCTCTGTCCCCTTCTGATGTTTGTCTTGATGCTGTTGGAGGAAGGAAGAGGTGTGCCAAGGGATTGGGAGAGGATGGGGCAGACTACACAGCTCTCCAGCCATGCAGGGAGAGCCAGGTTCAAGTGTGGCTCTGCACACCAGACACAGCTGCAGCACTGAGGATGGACACGTGGCCCAGAGCCAGCAGAGTGGGAGAAGATCAGAAACCTGTTGAATTGAGGACTCTTCACCCCCTTGGTATTTCAGTGGTCATGAGCAGGGCATGGACTTCTGTAGCAGGCTGAACTTGCAGAATTCCCTGGAAATGTGAACTCAGGGATGTTTTTGGCAAATCTGGAAAGGAAATAATCTTCCATCCAGAGGCTGCAGGATGCGGCACAGCCCCCTGCACACTGGAAGGTCCCAGTGCTTCTGTGCTGCGCATGTACAACTGACAGCAGGACTTGGCTGACTTGTCAGAACTTTTCTCAACTCACTATAATGCCCTGCAATCAACTGTCACCGGTATTTACAGTTGAAACAGGAAAAGCAGGACTTGGTCCATACCTTGGTGTAGCAATTATGAAGCAACCTAACGGCAGACTGTAACCAGCATCTGAAAATCATGAGTGTTGAAATGTGCCATAAAAAACGACATGCCCAGAAGAGACTCTGAGCATTCAAGTACTGCTGAGAGGTGGGACACCGAGTAACCTGCTACACTTGCTAATCAACAGTGTTTTACCAAAGACCTGAGGTACAGATTCCCCCCCCTTTCCCCTTCCTTCAGGGCAAAGGCTGAACTGGGAATCAGGCTGGGATCTGATGCTCACAAAAGCAGTCACTTGCAAAGCTTTTACTGTGGGCTTAGTCCTTTGTCTCTGCAATATCACTCGGATCTGGCAAAGAGCTGCTTTCCCTAATCCCCATTCGTGCAGGCACATGTGGAAACTCCTGGGAATCCTGCTGCATGAGGGGCTCAGGTTTAGCAAAGTGGGACTACACCACATGAATACTCCACAGTAGCATCCTCAAGAGACCCCAACCCACCTGCCTGACTCCCGGGAGTGATGGACAACCCCTCTGCATTGATCTTCTTGACTGTGGTGTCCTTCCCCATGATCCAGAGACCTGAAGAATACACAGATCTGCTGACCTAAAAGAGAGATGAAACATCTGAGTCAGCAAGCAAGCAGCTGGTGCTTTCAGAGCCTCATCTGTGGTTATCTGTATGCTGAGCCCTGGGCTGGCTCCTCCAGATCCACAGGGACATGCAGATGAGCTGTGTCAGGCTATAGCTGAACTTCTTCCAGACCTCACAATATTGCTTCTCTGTGCAAAGACTGGTGGAGATGGTGCAGGAGGAGAGCAACCTACTTTACCCCAGTTCTGGGTGGCAGGGGGGCATTTTCTGAGATGCACCAGAGATGTGTGACAACTCTTCCCCATGCCACATGTGGACACTGCTATTATATTGAGTATTGGTTCCTACCTGGTGAGCCCATGCTTTGCAAAGGACCAAAACTGCCCTTTTGTGACTCCAAATTTCATTTAGTGCATCATTAATAACAAGGAGGTGATTTGTCACCCATTTCTCACACTGCTTTGCCAGGACAGACCTGTTCCCTGGTTCTTTGCTCTGCTGCTGGTGTTGCAGGTTAAACTCAGCCACGGTGGCTCGCAGAGGCAGGCAGGAGGAGGAAAGGAACTGATCACTTTTTGAGTGTGGTGTATTTAAGCACTGAGGTGTGTCTGAGTATAGGGAATCCCTCACACATGGCACTTCCACTGATGGCAGAGGTCAGGAAAAGGGGGAGGGGAAGACATCATCAGGCCCAGGCTGCTGCTGGGTGTGTGTAACTGCGGCCAAAGGAGGATGCTTCAGACACAGATCTAAGATCTGAGACCTTTGTCCACCTCTGGCTTTCTCACCTGTACCCAGTGCCATGGCAGTGCTGTGTAGGTCACACCAGCTCTCACAGTCCAGTGCACCAGGCAGATACAGGTTTTTATTCTAAATAAGCAAGAAGGGGGTCCAGAGACACTCTGGCCTGATTCTGCCATTTCCTGGAAAGCCCAAAGTCCTCCCTTCTAAAGATTTGGCTCTTATGGAGGAAGCCAAGAAAGCCTCTAGCATCCTTTGCTGCAGCCACAGATCTCTTATCCCACTGGTCTGCACATGTAGGGTAGGGCTGTGACTCCAGCTCTTCTTCCCACAGCTGTCAACAAACAAGAACATGAAAGCAATTCTCTTGGAGACCCCCTTACGTTGGAAAAGAAGAGTCATTTCACCAAAGCTGTTGTTCCAGGGCCAGCAGGTACATGATGCTTTTCATGCAGACTTGGTGCTGATGCCTGTTCACAAAGCTGTGTTTTCTTTGAGGATCACAGTAGCCTGTATCCAAGTGGAAGACTCTTGCTTCTTTAGGCATCTTCTGAAGTGGCCTGCCAGCAGTTTCAGACTCAGACCTGGGATCAGCTTTTCTCTCAGAGCTGGACCATTTGTTTTATAATTTTGTTGAAGTCCACAGAAGGACCTGGCTTGTCCCCTCAGACAATGATCAGCCTTTGTATGAAGATAGGTGGCTTCTTTGTCAAAGCTGTGTGCATTTTCCAGGGCTCCATCCCTCCTCTGCCTTAATCAAAATTCCTGAATTACCAATTCCACCCCTCTAACCCAGGAGGGTTATCTACTATGCAGGTCTACTGTGTCACAGTATCTACTGTGCAGGTCAGCAGAGAGCAGGATATACAGCAAGAGGTTTTGTAGGGGATTTCTAGTGCCTCAGCTGTAGAGTGCCTACAAAACTCCTGCATTCTGAGCAGGTGACCGTCTCATATACTAGCAGAGGAATCTCAAATACCCATGTGCAAAAACAGTCAGTTTCTTTCTCTCCAAAGAAACAAAGTGATTTCATGATTTTATTGCAAGAAATTTTCCAGTTTACTTAGCAGAGAACTGGATCTGTTCATTCATTGACACTTCACTCATTTGTTCATGTTGGCAGGTTGCCCTCATGGTTTCCTTTCTGCCATCTTATTGGGAAAGCCATGTAATTAAGAAACAAACCAGGACATTTGGGATGGAAAATACTGTTTGAAATTGCTCATGTTTGGAAACTTGGTGTTGCAATGGATTTGCTGTATAAGTCTCGTAGAGACTTATGCATGGCAACTGTTACTTGATATCAGGATATAACCTCTTTGAGGTTTATATACTAGAAGAGATCTTTAATGGCACAGAATAAAAAATACTTTTCTTGGTCCAAGACTGTAGCATCCACTTGGTGTTTTCAATAGTCTTCCCTGGACTAAAACATTTTCCATGAGATTTTTGACATCAAATCTAGCAGATAATATGATCTGTAATACATTTACTCTGGGTTCCCACTCAAACCTTTTTATCCATGTAAGAATTATACACCCAGATGTGACAGGCTCCAAATGTACCTTAAATCACATTTGAAAAGCAGCACTGCTCTTGTCTGAACAGTACTAGAGGCTTCTCCTAGTCTTTGACAATCCTGTTGAGAAATTACAAACAACAGACTTCGTTTTAAGGTTTACCAAATTCTCTTTTACACCTTCCTCCTTTGAAGAAATCCAAGTAAGACTTGACCTGATGTCTGCAGCATCCTGTAGCTCTGGGAATGCTGTTATTTCTTACAGGCTATCTGTTGTCATCTACATATGGATGAATCTGCAATCATGTGGCATCAGCTTTGTGGAGAGGAGCTGCGTGCATAGCAATAATTTTTTTGTCCCATGCTTTGTTTTGAATTTTCAGTAGAATTTACCTTCAAACCAACAGACGCTTTCCTTACAGACTGATTTTTGATTGTTGGGCTGAACCCTCAGCACACAGTCTGGGGCTCTGGAAGCAGAAGAGATGGTGAGCACCAGCAGCAGGACTGGGAACACGCCAGCAACAATGCTACCCATTCCCTAGGCTCCAACCCTGCTCCCTCTCCTCACCTGCTTGGAGGTGCCATGGTAAAGCTTGGTTTTAAGCACACATGGGAGAACATGCATGATCAGAAAGCAAGCTCTGCCCACAGATGGAAATATCTCACCTGGTTCAGTGTATTCTGGA
>NW_010308385.1:0-16884 GCF_000700745.2 Antrostomus carolinensis
GGAGTCACATCCTTCAGTTTTTCTACTGATATAACAAGTGAGAATTTATGCCTTCACAGGGATTCAGTTTCAGAGGAGACAAATCCTTATGCCATTAAAAATATAAGTAACATATTGAATCCTGAAGTCTTTAGAAAAGGAAAAACAAACCAGGAAGGTGTAAGAAATTGTAAGGATTTGGCTGTTTGTTGGATTTGAGAAGTATGTTCTTGCAAACAAGTAGCACTAATATTTTTCTGGTCCTGATGTGTACCAAAATCCTCAGCTTGCTTTTTTGTTTTAAATAAGGTTTCTATGGCTTTGCTTACAAACTATATTGAGCTCAATAACACTGCTATTTTTGTAGTATCTTCGTCTGAAGTATTATTTTTCCCAGAGCTCACTCACAGAGGGCTGTGCTTTATTCTCAAAAACTAGAAGACATAGTAGATCCAGTCCTAGCCATTTTTCATGTGAAGCCTTATTCAAATGGTAATTGTAAAAGGCTTTGTGGACTTTGTTCTCGACTCAAAGAAAAAAATTCAGCTGTGGGCAGCTAGTGTAGGAAAGAATTTTTGCTGAAAGACTCTGAGAAAACTAATTTGGAAGTTACCACAGCAGCTCAAAAGTGAAAGGTATAACTACAAATCAGCTGTGAAACCAATCATGTTATCAAATATCATTGAAAGTGAATATTGTTAATAAAATATATTACAGCAAGAATCAGGATGTATATTCCCTTTTTTCCTAGCAAGACATACTATGAAGGAATTCATTACAATATTTTGAACAGACCTGTGTGCAAAGTATGCACAGTTGGTTTGCAATTATTGATATGCACATATGCTATTTAGCAGCTGGTGTATAATTTAAGGGTAAGTCTTTGCTCTTCAGAATCAGCCTCCCACACTGGACTGTTGCATACACATTCACAAAGTCCTAAGTGATATAGGACTTTCATTTTGGACTCTTATTGTACATAAATACAATTTGTAAAACTCACAGTCCAAGTAAGGATTTCAACAACTTTCCAAGTTTGCAGCTGTTCTAATATTGCATTTTTGTTAAGTTTAGCTGTATGTAATTGGAACTATTGATGGCTCCAGCAACAACTGAGCACTCATTTTGGGAGACACTCTAAACCCAAAGACTGGGATATAAAAGAGAGATCCCTGTTAAAAAACAGATGTTACAGGGGGATAAAGTGACTCCCCCAGGTCACATTCAGTAGCAAAGCTGAAATCTTGGTTTCTACTTTCCAGCCCCATATCCACTATGCCACAAACTTCTCACCATTAAAAGGTAATGTCATTTATTTAGTGTACGTATACCCATTTATAATTGTATTCTAACTTTTTATTTTCTGACTTATTATTTTCTGACTAGTTTACAGGTTTACAGTTCTTGTCTAGCACTCACTCCTTTTAGGGTCATCCCCTTTCACCCACCCTGAAACTGCAGTCACCTCTCATAAGCAAATCCCTGTATTTGGAGTTGTGCTCTGCTCAGAGGCAAAGTCCATCTGTGAAAAATTCTTTGTGGGAGGAGGAATTCTTAAAACAGGAGCGTGTCCATATGCAATCTGTATTATGATTCATACTTTAGAACTGTGGAGAAGAATATATGGCAATGTTCATCACTGAAGATAGAGTCTGGGAAATCCAGTGTGTATAAAAATACCAATGCAGTAACTGAGACACAGGGGAAAAGAGCAGGAAAAAAATTAACCAGTAAATCATTTGTTACTTATTTGTCAAATGTGGTTTACTTTTAATGACTGATAATAGTTATTATTATAATGTGTAAGTATCCCATACAGTGCTGTATCTGTGAAAGAATAACAGCCAACTATTGCCAAGATAATCCAGAGGCATCATTTAAACATTAAATGAGATTAAATATTGCTAAAGAAATGAAAAGTGAATTGGAAAAGATGTGGCCCATGTGAATGGAGGAAGGTGAGGATGTTCTCTCTTTATTAATGCCCCATCCTAGGGAAAAAATTGGAAGTCACATTCATAGTGTACTTAGCAAAGGAGGTTACATCTGTTGTTTTAGCCACACAAGTAACTTGTGTGTATTTTGCTAAGGTTTATTTAATTCTTTAGTTACAGCAGTGCAGGATCCTGAGTTGACACTATAAACCGACGGTGTCAACACAGGCTTTGACGCAAGCTGAAATTAAATTGTAATAATTCAGCTTCATTCAACTCCTGAAAGTTGCTTTGCAGACACATCACAGGGAAGAACATATTTTGTTTCAGTGCTATTTTACAAGTGATGCAAATCCACCATTTTCCTGTGTGTTACAAGGTATTTGAGTTCAGGAATCAACATACCAGCCTATAGCAGAAAATACTTTCTTCAAACCTTTCTCAGTTTGTAAAAAAATCGTAGTTTTTCTAGTGTCAATTTTTTTTTTTTCCTAATAAATTTTTAATGACAGCCTTAAGTCTTGCCTCTCCTGTGCATTTTGGGGCATGGATAAGTACATAAAATTAAAGCCCAGCAGAAAGCAATTTTAGTAATCTTATATTTAGCCTTAGTGAATAGTATTCCTCGGGAAACCACAAACAAGGTATAGTCTATCGAAGAAAAGCTTTCAACAAAGCTAGGCTGTATACTGAAATAATCTTTGAACTAACACCTCTGAAGATACGCAGAGCAACTTTATAGGCAGCAGTCTACTGAGCCGTGTCCATGGGGTAATTCAGAGTCTGAGATAACAATACTGCAGATCATTTATTTTTAAAACTCACAGAAGTAAAACTTCCCTGGAAAAGAGAGCACGGTCTACAGTGTGACAATTCCGTATTTTAAAACATATGTTTATAGAAATGTCTCTATGTACCCATGCTTTCCACACACATTCAGACTCATACATACACATTACTTGTATGTTTGCATTTATGCACATATAGACACGGATATAAATAAGACGTGTATGCATGTATATATGTGTGTATGTATATTTGAGGAGGAAAAAGAATTTGTGAGAGGCTGGCCGGATTTAATTTGTCTGCTTGTGTTTAGCACTTAAGGGCTTATATACTCAGTTTGCTCAAAAGAGTGAAGTACTCCTTGCTTATGCCTCAAATCAGAAATGCATGAAGTGCAGCTGCAGAGATAATACATTCTCCCCAAAGGCTTTGGCTGAGCAAATTAGGTGTCAATGGGGTGTCTGCACAGGCAGTACTCTCTCTAATTAGTCTCTTGAGCCTAGTTGGTGGCGGGTATAAGATGATCTAATCAATTGGTCTGTGTCTGATGGTACGTGTAAAAATCCTAGCAGGCAGAGCTGTCTCCCACAGGTCACTCACCTGCACAGCAGGAACACTCATTTTCATTTTTCATCTCTTCCATCACATGATGCTGACAGTTGATTTTAAGAAAATTGAATCCAAAAAATATCTAGTTCATAGGGCAAGTAGGTCAAAATAAAGTTGCATTATGGGTATTGGTGATCCAATTAATTAATATTTATAGCAACGAGTTGCATGTAGATATTATCTGAGTGCAAATAGTATTGATAATGTTTGGTTAGCTTTTTAAAATTACTTCTCTAACAAAGGTAGGAAAAAAAAGATGTGGGGAAAAATTCACCTGTGAATAGTATACTTTTTTTTAGAGAGGATGAACAGTATCTGTGGTGTGTGCGTGTATGGTGGAGGGAGAAGCAGAACAAATATATTGTTGATGAGCTTAAATACCCCCATTTCAGCTCATAGACAGTACAGTATTGCCAGTTGTCAGCTCACATTTTTATTTTAAATCTGGCATTGTAGAATGAATACTCTTCAAATAATGCTAAATCAGCTGCAACATAAATAGACCTGCACTCTGAGTGTGCTTTGCATGCTAAGGACTCTGCGGGAGCTCAGCTCCGCCCTACATGATAATTTATACAAAAATTAAAAGCACCTAGAGAGGATGCTGATGCTGCCAAAAGGAGCACATAGTGAATTGGTGATTTGCATTCTTAAAGGAAAGAACATTCTTTTACTAATTAAAATAAAGAAAAATATTTGGGATTTAGTCACTCTGCTCTGCCTCACATCTTGAGAACATGATTCATGTTTGAATTACAAGCTTTAGTATCCCTTCCCAGAACCACTGTTACAGCAACAGCCACTCCATTCTGAAGATGGCCTCTGCCATTTTCAAGGTGAGTTAACACCTTATTTTATCCCATTTGGGATCTGGGACAAACAGGATGCATGCAGCAGATGATTCCTCTAGATAACAAACATACAATTGAGTTACTTGATTTAGGTCACTTGATATTTCAAGCACATCATTAACTTGCTTTTAATCTTCTATTACGTTTAGTAGAGATGTCATGAAAACCAAAAGTACCTGGACCTGTGGTGAAAACACACAAGTTAATTTTTAAGGCAGTCTGTTACATTTCAGGTTTTGTTGTTGCTTTTTTAAAGGAGATCTGAAAGAACCCTATTTTGCTCTTGGGAAATCACAAGTTGTAAATATTCCATTTAACAATTTATGCTTTTATAAGCAAAGCTGTGACCAGAGGCCATAAACACAATCAGCCAAGTCACCAGACAAAACTTTGATTTGTATGATCAGGAAAATGTATTAAATTAATGCAAGGATATTTCTAAAATATATCTTAAAAAATGCAAACATGGAATATTAAGCCATCTGGGAACTGAATGGCAGCACTGTGTAGAGGGCCCTGCCTCAGGTCTTGGTTGTCTGAACAACTGATGTCTCAGTTCAGGAGCCCCAATGAAGAAACAATGCTTTTTTAAGAAAAAGATTGGTTCACACCAATCTAAAATTTCATGGTGGTTTTATTGTGGATTTTCTGCTGTGGACAAAGAGACACCCTTCTTTTCTCCAGGTGGGAGGTGTCTATTTGATGTGGTGCAATGAGTCTCATCTTAAACAAAACCAAAGCAAAGAGAAGGAGGTCTCCTGTCCCACAGCACAGCGATTACAGTGTTCCTCTGCGAAGTGGCATATCCGTCTTCAGTTTCTTCCTCTGCCTCTGCATAGGTCGACCTCTACTTCCCATTGCCCAGGAGAAGGCTGGCACTCCACAAAAGCATTCCAAGGCCAAGGAAAGGGATTGCACTTGTTGACTACACTGTGAATCACCAATAAACATTCAGTGAATGAGGAATTCAGATACACATGTTACATATTCCCAGTGTATATATTCCTAACGACCAGGCTTGTGAGCTGTGTCAAAGATCACGTAAGGATTTTATACACAGTGGAGTTGTCTTGGCAGCCAAAACTGAGGGTTTAGCCTCAGAACAACCTGGTCACTAAGGTGCTGGTCTGAGCAGCAGGGAGCTGTGATACACACGAGCTTCCCAAACCAGGCAGGCGGTGTGTTTCAACATGGCTTCAGAGAGACTGTGACTACCAGCCATTCCCTGGTTCCAGTTGCACTATGTCTTCTAGCTTTGTCCAGCCAGAACAATTGGGGAAATGTGGCATCAAATTACCTTCTTTTCCACGGAGTTTACTTTTTGATCTAGTCTAAATCTTGAGCCTATGCAGTGGGAGGTGGCATTGCCCACTGACTCTCGGCTTCACAGGAAACCAGTTACCCCAGTTGCAGCATTGGCATAGCAGGACCTGGCGAAGCTGGAGCTGGTGGAGTTGTGATCGTTAAAGCATCAGCTGCCTTGTACAGAGCCAGAGCAGGAAAACAAATGGGGTTCAGCAAAAAACTCTGCAATCTCCCATTCACATTTATGTAACCTCTGCTACCCCTTCTTAGTCCTCTGTGTTCTGCCCTTGGTGCTAGCAGTGGTTGCCAGTATGCAGGTTTTTTTCCCCTGTGTTAAATGGTAGCAGCTGTCTGTTAATTTCTAAGGAAGGTTTTAAAGTTCTAGGCCTTGATTCTGGAAGTGCTATGCTTCTGACTAAGGTATTCTACACTTCATAGGCTCAGGCCCTGCCCTGGATAACGTGTCATCAGTTTTTCCTACAGAGCAAAACATGAAGCCAGAAAATGTAGTATTGTCACTGGGAGATTGTAGCACAAGCCTGGGAGAAGTGTGATGCTCACCTCCTTTAGATATTGTCCTGAGGTCTACTGATAGAAAGGAAAAGTTCTGTGTAATTAATGTAATTGCAGTTATTCTCAAATCTGAGCAATTTGGTAACTGCTGGAAAAGCCTCCATCCAGAGGCTTTTCTACCCCAATAATTTTGCTACCTGCCCTAGATGTCCCTACTGCTTATGCCAGTCTCTGGAACTCCAGCAATTTGGGTTTAGCCTGAAATCAGGCCAGCTTTTCTGGATCTGGGCAGATGTGGCTTCCAAACTGCAAGCCCACCTTCCACAACTGTAGTATGGGTGGTGGTGGGGAAAATGAAAGCTCAACATTGGAAGGAGCTTTGGGAGTCTAGTTGCTTCTTTATAAGGAAGCTCCAGAGGTGATCCCTAGAAGTGTTTTTGAAGGGGAATGTGGAATTTGGGGACTACAGTCAGCAGTGTTTCACTACAAAGGAGTTGTGAATCTCTGCATGTTCCAAACACCGCTTTTCTTTTTAAGCTTATGAAGGGTAAACTAAATGGGTCAACTGTAATGTATTCCTTGAAAAAAAGATTTATTGGTGCTTCAGCCACACTCTTAGACCCTGGGGAAAGTGGGACTTTCATGTGGAATAGACATTCCAAACAAATTCCAGAGGCGTTTAGGAAACAACCCAAGCAGGACTCAAGAGGTGGCAGACCAAACTCCAAGAGGGCCCAGGGTGCTGCCACATATGATTAAGAACAGACTTTTGTTAATCCAGTTCAGGTATTCTGGCACTTAAAGGGCATAAGAAGAGCTCTCAAGAACCATGACAGGAACCCTGGAAATTATGAAAGTTAGATGTTGTGTAGAGATTAGGCTGTTTTGATGAAAGCCACAATTAAAATTTTATGCTTGAAACTACAGTTCAAAACTGATGCCTTGTTTTTCTCCTGCTTTTGAAATTAGGGCTAGACTAGATTCACTGGCACCTGCATCCAGGTTGATTTAAATAGTTTTAGGACATGCTAATACAAACCAGTTCCATGCTCAATGAATATTTCAGCGTTCTTTTTCAAGTGCTCAAAATCCTCCATATCAGACTGTCTTCCTGCAACTACATTTTTAAAATGTAGCAGGTCTGCAGTTAACAATCCTCGGTCTTGAAAAACCTTGTAAAACAAACATACTTTGAACTTTAGAAAACTGCAAAATTTATCAGAAAGCATCACTTTATTACTTGTCATAGAATTCCACTTGGACATTTATTAATAGTTAAATTTGTTAATTATAAAATCCTTCCAATGGCTCCAGTGCATCTAGCATTCATTTAGCCTTCACCTGGCTCTTCTTGCAGTCATTGGATGCTTTGTTTTACACTAATGCTTCCCGTAGTCCCAGCCTGCCCCCTGTTTTCTGTAAATCTCAAAAATATCATGGTACTGTCTTGCAAGTGCAATCATTGCTTTGAGACTATACAAACAGGAATCATCAGCAGTGTGAAAGACAGTGTTAAGCAAAGGTATTGATACAATGTTTACTTTCTGTATATGAAAGGAGATATTTTAGTTATCTGCCTATTACTAGAAAAATGTTTAAATAAAGGTGAATATGCGTAAATGCAACAGGACAAGGAGCTCCGTGATCTGGCTGTGTTTGCAGAAGTGTTCGTGACATGCCCTGAGGTTCTGCTTGGGAAGCAAACCTGAGGAGACCTTTTCAGAAACTGTTTGCAAGCATTGCTGTGAAGGTGATAGCTAGGGACTCCATGAGAAAAGGGGCAAAAAGAGCTCCTGAAGCTGTGCCAGCACTTAGCAACCTTCCTTTGCATTGACAGGGCAGAACCACCTTTAGAGGAGCCAGCTGTCTATTTATGGATGCCTATAATTTCCATGGAGAATGTGAGTGCTGATGGCACCTCTAAAAATTAGCACTTGGGACAGAGATACATTAATATAGATTAATATATCTCACTTACACAACCATCCTGAAAACATTGGTGGTTTTGTGGTACCAGCTCTCTGTTCTTTGCTCTGAGCTGGTGTCTTCATAAGCAGCTTTAGACTAGCCTATTTTTGACCAAATAAAAAATCATTAAAACATGCAATTCGTGAGGCTTATTATAATTTATATTGTTTCCTTACAGGACTAAATTTACCAGTTTGGAGGAGGGAAACAAAAACCTAATGAGGAGGCCGACACCAGGAAGGAACCACGGCCTGTTTCCTTTCTTTCTCTATGGTGGATTTCATTCAAAAGAAAATTGAAGCTGGCAAGACCCTGTTTTTTCCCTGCAATTTATTTAAAACCTTGCACGCATTTGGATACCTTGTGATTTCAGAGAACTATGTGAAGATTAAGCTTTTGCTTACTGATACATGGCATGTACTCTTTCAGTCTTTTGTGTTTGATTTTGTTTGATTTTCCACTGCAGCGCTGCATCTTTGTAAGGATTTTTATGCTTTCACCAGCAATGTCTTAAATACATTAAGACAACACATTTGGTGTTCACACTTCTTCAGTAATGACTGTACGAAAAAAGCCAATGGTGGCATAAAGGACTCTGTGTTTTATTTTGAGAGTTGTGCATATTTTGCAGCCAATGGGAAGACTATTTCTGACAGAGCAAGTCCAACTTGTCTGATCAGCTGACAATTACAGCACCTTGCCACTGTCCCTGAAGTGTTGTTGGGTTATTTCTTTTTTTCATTATCTCCTCAGACCATTCATATCCATTTTAAAAACATGGCAATAATTGCATGTTTGTTTCAGTACTCTGAATTTGGTTACTCTGCTTAGGCTATGTAGCATGCCAGTTTTCAAAACAGACCTGTGAGAAAGACAGAGCAAAAATTATGAGATGTATGCAGCTGACAGATATACAATTAATTCTTTATGTTTTTTTCCCTTTAAGAACATCTTTTTCTTTTATGGGTCTTGGCTAACATCTCTATGTTTTTTCTCACACTGTTTACCTTTTGGAATGTTTTCTTGAAAACAGAGATGATGAAATGGTTCTGTTCAATTCAAGGCAGGTACTAAGGTACAGAAAAACTTACGTTGAGTGAGCCATTAAATCTAGCTGTGTTACTTTGCTGCATACAAAGCAAAGTGGGGAATTTTCCATATCTCAAATTGTTTGCTGTTCCACACCAAAGCATCTTTTGAGTTATTTTCCGTAGATATTTGGAGCTGATTGGAAACCACTACCAGATACTGTGTCTTTACATAGCTTTTCTGAATGAACCATTCAAATGCAAAGTTTGCAAGAAAAAAAGTTGTGTGATTTTACAAAAGGAAGCCCCTGCTACATTTTGGTTGGGGAGAATGTTGTGTTCAGGGGTGTGATAAAACTGCCCTGACCACATACAATGTGTTGCATTCAGAGAGGGCAGGGTATGGTGCAAAAACCACTGCTGAGTTATAGTCCTGCTTGGACAGAAATGCTCACTAGGCAATATTATTCTACACATAAATTTGACATCCTTTGCTTGCTGGACACATTGAATTACATTTTTAAGGAGTGTGGTAACACTTTGGTTAGCTTTCAGTGTTTAAAAGGAAGGGGAAAGGATTTGTGCTACTGTCATATTATTAAACTCCAGCAGTGTTTAATAAGAAAAAAAACACCCAATAAGGCAAATCCTTGAATGTGCAAGTAGCTACGAAAGGCCTCTTAATGAACTAGGATGCGAGTCTACACTTTCAAAGAGCTGAACTGCAGAAATATTCTCAATATTTGCACAGACATAAAAAGAGAATTTTCCCCAATAACATCTCTGTTTCAGGATCTGATAAAAGCCATCTGAAAGCCACTTTCAGTCACAATCCTATTTAGAACTTACTACAGTTTTGCTCCTGTGTTTACAAGAGGGAAAAAATGACCACTGAACTTTTGAATTTATCACACACTGAAACTGCCTTAGACGTGGTTTATTTCAGTTTCATGTTTCTTTTTTTGTAAAAAAATGTCTTTTATACATTATCTTTGCTACTTAAATCGTGTGCAGTTTGATGATTAAAATTAGCTATTTTTAGAAAAAAAAACTTGCTGCAAAAATCTGAAAAATTTTTGAAAATGTAACAAAGATTTCAATTAGGAATATAAGAGTAGTTTCATAGATGCATCTACTTGGCAGCTGAAATTGGGAGGCAAGCAATTATGCTGCTCAACTAAATATCTGAAGGTTTAATACAGAGAGTAATTCCCCAACTGCTCCCATAAGCCTAGCACATAACTATCCATAGTGACTCATGTACAGTGTTTGCTTAAGGTATGTGTGTGTGTGTGTGTGTGTGCGTGTGTGTGTGTGTGTGTGTGTGTATGTACACACACGTGCATGTGAGATTACCTTCTCTGCCCCATTCCCACTTTTAAGCAACCAGTAAAATAAAGTTGGTCCAAAAATGTTCAAACTCAGTTGCTGAAAGGAAAGTGCATAAATATCTAGGTTCTTAAACAGTAACTTGATTTCCAGCAGTAGTGAGGTTATCTCAGCTACCAATCAATTAAGGAGGGACCAGGACCTCTTACTTATGCACCTACTTCCTGGGTGCCCCAACTGTCTGCACTGACTTGGGTTTGCGACTCTCTCACAGAGGCTTTGGACCCTGGGGATGTTTTCCTGGCACCGAGGGAACCTGGGCTCAGCAAGCTGGTGCCATTCACATGAGCACTGCAAATTATTCTCCTGGAACATCAAATCCACTGGGAAATGCCAAGGTTTTTTGAGAAAGTAGAAGCACCTTTGTCCAGGGAACTGACGGTACAGCCTTATTTCCCTCTTCCGGAGCCCCTACCTGCATGGGTAGCCTGATTGACATCCACCAGTTAGGACCCCTTGACAGCTACCCCACCTCTCCAGCATCTTGTAGAAGTGGGGTTTTCCCCACAGCTCTTCTCAGTGTGGCAGAACAGACTGTTTTAAACCTCATCAGTGCTCTTGAGACAGCTTCAGCACAGATCAGCAATGTTGCCCTCCTTTTTTCTCATCTTTCTCAAACTAGTTCCCTGCAGAACCTTAAAAGGGACGAGAAGTAGCCTGGCCTTCCAGAAGTGCTGCATGTGCCAGGAACATGGTGTTTCATGCCATCAATAATAAAAAAATGGGCTTAAGTGACCAGTAGTCTCTGGGTCACAGTCCTTGAGAAACAGTGGGACTTGCTCAGAGTCTCAGACGCGATAGCTGGCAGCAGCATAACTTTGTTTTGCCTACCGCTTGGCTGAGCCCCAGTAGATCCTTCCTGACGATACCGAGAGGATGTAGCTTTGCTGTGAGAGGGGAGAGCAGCCACAGGGAAGCAGGTGTAGTAGGCAGATAAAACTGGGAGGGCATGTTCTAACTGTGTATGAGATCTAATATTAAATGAAGGGGGAAAGGAAGATGGTGAGAGAGATGGTCTGCACGATACAGGGTTCCTTACAAGTTCAAGTTCACAGAACCTGACTTTTACAAGTCAACCATCTGGAGGTGGCTTAGTCTTCTCTTCAGATCAGGTCTAATCCACACCCCGCAGGCACCGCACCAGTCAGAACACTCCAGTAGTGCCGGCATTATATGACTGTATGGTGCCCCAGATCTGTTGTGTCCTTTTTATTCTCACTATTGTTTTTAATCAGAACCACGGTTTAGGATAAAGTTGTCAGTACATGCAGCACTGAAAATGCCATCTGCAGTAGACAGACAGAGGCACTGGGGTTTTCGCTTTCTCTGGTGCGCGGGGGTTCTGCACTTCAGACTCCTGGGGAAAGAAGGCAGGATAATCAATTCCCTGTGGGCCGGTGGGTGACCTACACCCCTGTGTGCTCTGTGTGAGTGCACGCAACCGAATGCATAGTCAATGTTCTGGTATGCTCATATACAAAATATTCATCTGTGAATATTACTGGGTTTGTACTCTTTGTTATATAAAACATTTAGGCTGTACAGACTGGGGAGCAAAATGTAGACACCCCATATGAACAGAATTACGTTGCATTACTGAGCATAACAATACTCTCCCCTGCCAGCATTTAGGTGGAGTGACTATATGTTACTGCCTTGCATTTTTCACATAAGCAAAAAATCTAAAAGTAAAGGATGCACTAACAATTCCCATCCCTCAAAATGCATTTCAATGGTGCTGCATACAAAATCCCTGCTTGCCAGCTTCCATGTGGATTTTTGTATGGTGCACTAAGAAGTGATCTTTTTTAACAAATAAAAAGGGGAGGGCTGGTACATGAAAAACAAGGTTAATGTAATTAAAAAAAATATATATATATATATACACTTCAGAAGAACAGCATAGTAAGCAGTACAGTAAAATAAATGTCGCATTTGTTACACCTTGTAATTTGTCTGTATTATGAAAGATGTAATGGTTTGTCAGCTGTAACTGTTGTTTTCTTGTAACATCATATTGAATAAAGTGTAGCAGAATCTCTCTTCTCCTTTGTATATGTTATCTAGACCCAAACCAGCCTTTCTTTTACTTTTTGTTCTCCAAAAAATGAACAAATAAATGGTTGTAAACAACAGATTTTTAAGGAATGAAAAATACTTAGAAGCAGGCAGACACTAGACAGTAATTAGTTGAAAAGATTAGACACTGATTCAGTCAAACACATGAGCTTAATCAAAACTACAAGGCAATGCTAGCTACACAGGGCAAGGTTCTTCACAATTCTGTCTGTACTAGTAAGTTAATTATTTGGTGTCTCTTTCCATTTTGTTATATGTATAACAAAGAGCCTATTTAGAGTCACTGGGATTTAATTTAAGTAGTAGAAGGGCCAGTTTTCTGGCAAAAAAAACCCAGGTCTGAGTTAAATATATCATTGTATGGAGAATAAATTCTGGCTTACTGCAACTTCTCTTGAAATAAAAACCTTGTAATTCTAGTGGAAAATTAGGCAAAACATACAATATGGATTTTTCACAACTTTGATATGAGAGTGTGATTTTCAGCTGTTCATACTTGGTTATTCATCTCTATCAGTGAGCACATGCTGCTTCGATTCTTAACTTGTTTATTTGTTTGTGCATTATAGCATTAGATAGGCAAGTGCACATTGACACTGAATATAATCAATACATGCCTTCAGTATTTTCTCCTCCTCTCCATTGCTTCTGGCTTTTTTGGTACCAGCATCTTGCTAGGACCTATTTTTAGAAAATGCAAGTTAAATTGATGCAGCTTGCACAGACCTGGTTAGAATATTTGACTGAAATGTCAGAATATGCTGTTTTAGCATTGCAGGAGTCTATAGGAATCTGTTGGTTTTAACATCATTTTGGTCTGGGAGGGTGGATGGGTGGAGAGCAAGTGTTTGCACTCCCTAGGCTGATGGGGAAGCCAGTAGCCTATGAATAATGGAAGACCTAAATTCTGGTCTTGGCTCTGGCTGATTAGGAGTAATGGAAGATAAAATTATCTTCCTTAGAGCTATCACAATACGGGCTTGACTGTGGGCCTTCAGTGTCCCAAGTTTTATCCAGCAGAATCTGGCCTAGTTCTGATGGCAAAACGCTTCAGGAGAAGAATCTCAATTTTTAAATCTAGAAAGCTACTGCAAAATGACATCAGCTGCACCCAGACAGCATTACACAAAACCAAACCAAGGAAACACATATATGATAATCTATTTTACTCCCAGTTCTCACTGGCTAGGGCATATTTAGGAAGGTGTTGCCTTTTCATAGTCTAGATTAATAAATTGTGCTTTCAGCTGAGTATCTGATTTGTTTGGTATTCCTGACTCACTACCTGTGTGGCAACTTTAACCTACAAATCTCTCAGATACAAATGAGGACCACGAATTATTACCTAAAAAGGTTTGTATGTTTGAGCACTGGGTACCAGGAAGCACATTCAGAATGAGCTTTTAATTATGCAGTATAATCCTTAAAGCTGTCTCCTGACCCCCTTGGCTGCACTCCTAGCCTGTTTAGCCCCAAGGTTTTCTTCCTAAACTAGCCTGGCTGCTACAGCAAAGCAAGAGATACACTTAAGGAGAATAGCAGCCACCCCTCCCCCGAGAAAAGAAAAACCAGGGGGAAGGTGTTGGAACAACCTTGTGCTACTAGGTTAACACATACAGTTCCTAAATAATGCCTCTCCTTGTAAACCTCTGCAAAGCGAAGCCTACAGCAGCGGAAGGGCTTGCTGCTACCAGTGGGGGGTGGTGTTATGGACGTTAGACTTGAGAAGCTTATAAAGCACATGGGCGAGGATAAAGGGATACAAATCAGAGAAAAAAAAACCTGAAGAGATTAAAAAAAAAAAAATCCAGGGCCAAGTATTTACTGTTCATTCCCCTTGCGAGTGGTGTTATATATTGTCTGCAGTGACTCATGCTGAGAGCGAGCCAGGCACAATAATAGCTGAGAGCGGTCCTGCAGCCCCTTGGTTATTGCCTGTGCCGACTGACACAGCGTTGGGCAAAATAAAGTGATCCCAAAAATTTATTTTTTTTTTTTCTCCTGTTTCCCAAAGGGCCCAGTAGTGATTGTTGGGGCTGTACTACCTTGAAAGAACTGCTAAACTAAAATCAAACATATTTTAAAATTAATTTTGCAAGGACTGATTCAGTGATTCACATAAAAGACTTAACGGCTTTAAGTGCTATACAAGAAAATACTGCAGTGCTATATACTCTAGTCAAGTCTTGAAGCCTAAAGAGATTTATGATATCATAGAAACACTTCAACCTCACCTTTCAACTGGAATTAGGACTACAGCATATGTTTTGAAAGGGGAGGTGTTCATTTTACAGTCCAGCTAATTAGAACAGTTTGCCCCCAGCTTCCACCTGAGGAGCTCAGAGATATTCATGCAGCAATGAAATGAGCCATACACACAGCCCTGGGATATACTGTATAGATGTACAGATCTTTATTTTGTAGAAGGGCAGAAAAAAACCCAAACCCATCCCAATAACCAAGGCACAGATTCAGTTCTCTGTTTTCAAAGCTTTGCATGGGCATAAACACCCAAGAGAGTATTTCACTTGGTGTTTGATGAAGACTGGGCATTCAAGATACTAGTTTACTATAGTTTATCACAACAAGAAAGAACTGTAACTTCTGTGTCCAAAACAAGTCACTGTATAGACAGATGGAAAGACACTGACATGACAAAGTGTTGTGGTCTAAAAGGACTGAGAAGCATTGCTTGTTGATCAAATGCCCAGCATCATGTCCATGCGAAGCAGGAGAAATTGCATGTACCATCATGTTGGTTTCATGGGGAAATACTGTAAATACGAACTGCCACTTGGCTGCATCAGGATATAGATATAACTGTCAAACTCTCCAGAGACTGTCTCAGGTGGTCTTCTATATACCAACTTTTTTTCACAACACACAATACAGACAGCAAAGCAGAAGTGATTTTCTGCTCAGGAGGCAGTGCTCTACAGAAATGCCCCTTTCATACAGGTGGTTAACATTTTATAGATACTTCTCTCCCAGCATGCTGTTCTGGTCCATTACATATAATAAATGCAAACCACTGTAGCCCTAACATGCCCCTTTTATGTACATTGCTGGCTGCTACAAGTGCTTGTCTATCTGCTGAGCACTCAGAAAGTGGCCCAGTGCAGGGTATTTTGGAACCAATCACCTCTTTGGTGGGAACATGAATCATGGAAGAACTGCACTTCTGGTCTCCCACATCCACTAGGACCTTTCCAGAAATGCCTGTTTGCATCTGAGCAACATCCATGTTTTCACCGCCGGCTGTTTAGCTTGCACTCGTGTGTGTGGAGTGACTAATCTGGAAGAGCAGGAACCTGTAATTTTCAGAGCAGCTCCATTAGCAGTCAGAGGTACCGTGTTCTTCTGCCAGTCCAGAGACAGCAGCGAGCGAGCTCTGTTTGGCAGAGAAAGGTTTTGCTGCTCCATAGCTCCAACCACTCTTCTGAGTTCTGCTCAAACCCAGCGTCTGCCTGTGCAGCAGGACTGAAGTTGGAGGAATTAGGAGTGAGGGCATGAGACAGACATGTGTGTACAGTCTGGAGGGCAAGGCCAGTTCTTAATAAACCTGGCAGTGGTTAAGAAATGGTCACAGGCAAATTCCCTTTGTGTTGGAAATGTCCTGACTGTTCACCCTACCACTACCTGGGCCCTTCTTTTATACTCCCCACATGAGAAAGGGACATTTGGATATCCTCCCAAACCCCTTCCCCAAGCAATTGTAATTTAGATTTAGGACAACCAATTGACCAAAGGAACGGGGAGAGTCTCAGAGGGTTTCGGATGAGCCCTTACAAGTCTCTAAATATGAGGAAGTGTGCTATACACTCACTGCCTGTAATAACACAGAGCTTTGAACACCCCAGTGTGTTTCTGCAACGTTAGCCAGCAGGGTTTCCTGTGCCAGTGCTGCCAAAGTAAACAATGCCTGGTTTTTGGGAGAGGGGGTTTGTGACAAACCCCTGTTCAGCAGCAGTGCCAGATGGGCTGCGGGAGAGCCACCCTAACCAGGGAAAGCAAGGAGCCGGGGCCAGGAAACAGCACCAGCCTTTTACTGGAGGCCTGATGACAAACTGGAGCTACGGCAGCTTTGCTCCCTCTCGTCGGGACTCTCGGCTGCTCCTCATTAGTGCTGTGTCAGTCACTGGGCATAAATCAAAACATCGGCGGCTCACTCGGAGTTCTCTCGTCCCCTCCGCCTGACAGGACTGCGCCAGGTACACGGTACCTTTATGGTGAGAAACCCGCAGCGCCCTTCAAAACACTGAGCCGGTGAATTCCTTCACCTGCGACTCGGGCTGCTTCGCACCAAAGTATTTTGACTGCGGGAATCTGTCTGGTAGGAGAATGTGCCAGGAACGAACAAGGCGCACATTAACGTTTGCTGGCCCTGTGGAGCGCCGCTTCAGATGCCGCGTTTCGCACAAACCCGCGTTTCTCAGCAGCTCG
>NW_010308386.1:0-4810 GCF_000700745.2 Antrostomus carolinensis
TGAGCCGTGGCTGCCCCAAATGCTGGTTTTGGTGAATAGCGTCCGACAGCAGGAAACTCCTCAGCTAGTAAACTTGCCTCTCAGCACCGCAAAGTGGCTTTCCCGTACGCTGCTTGGGTGATCGCGGGTTGTTCCCCCCGCTTTCTAACGCTGCTTCTTTCAAACGAAGCTGCGGTACGTGATGTTGCTTTAGGAAAACTTTGTGCGGATGTTTTGTTAACTCTCCCAAAGGAAAAGCAAATATACTTGTTTCATGTTGCTTCTAAAAGGATATTGCTTAAGGTGAAGAAACAGGGGGTTTGTTCCTTCTGTTCTGTCAGAGAGGTATGTATTTACGAAAGTATTTTGAGCTAACATTTGGATAACGTAAAGTGGAGAAGGGCTCAGATCAAAATTAAAACCACAGAAACTCTTAAAATGAACCTAACGTAAAAAGCCTTGGCAGTTTGGGAATCAGTGAATGAATATTGTAGCCCCCACTGGGTCTTTTGTATCTCAACATAAATTTATAGGATGTTTATTTATCCCATGGTTTATTATAGTAGGGATACCTTTTAATAAAGGCCATTAAATGGTCTCTCAGAATTCTTTGATCTTCAAAGTAGAGAATACATAGTCTGATGAATGCCTAATGTAGTTGTTAGTCTGACTTTTCCAGAACCTAAAAAACATAAATAATTTGTCACATTTCATCCTCTACCCAGATACTTTCTTTCATCCTAATGTACTTTTTTGCCTTGTAGCCATCTCAAAATTGATTCACAAAAACCAAAATTGAACACAAATATTTAAATCTGTTTTGTTTTTAAAGCTGAGTTCCTGGTAACTAATATATTGAGGGGAAAATAAAACATTGTTGTAAAAATGTTCCTCTTCACTCTTTTTATTTCATTGTATTTCATCTCTTTCCTGGATTCTCCCCCCCTTCCCCAATTAGATAAAACAGGGAGTGAAAATTCATCTTCCAAGTTTAGGAATTGATCCTTAAGCCATTAAAAATAACAGGAGGTTTCTTTCACCGAGTTCAGTTGGTGCTAGTTTAGGGCTGTTTATAATCTTTAGTTATGTATTTAGGTCTTCTTGATACTGGGAGAATTGAAACACATGCCTAAAAATAAGGGTATGATTATATGGTATGCTGTAGTAGTGTGTATTTGTGGAATAGCATTGATTTTTTTTTTTCGGTTTTGTTTCTTGCCTAGCAGGTAGGTAGCTAAGGGATTTTTTTAAAAATTTTTGACACCAGCACAATGGGCTAGAAACTATTAAAATCCAACTAATTTGTGGCTCAAAAAATGTGATCCGTATAATGTTGAAAACACGCTTCTTGCAGCTCCATGTGTACAGCGTCTACTCTGTGTGTTGATCGTCTCTGTAACCAAGGCACTTTAAGTGTGTTGGCGTTCTCGGCTACTTTAGGATCGAAGCCAGCAACAGCCTCTCCTTAGGACCTGGGCAGCTGTTGTAAGGCGCTGCCTCCTCTTCTGCCCCCCAGCTCCCGTTTGGTTTTATGGGGAGATAAGAACTGGCACAACTCCTGTGTGGTTTTCAGCACCCTGCGGGATACGGTGCTGTGCTAACAGTTGCTGAGAGCCTGCCAAAGCGTTTGTCTCACACAGTGGTTGCAGAATGTGTACTTGTTGGTGTTGCAGAGGGGTTACTTTGGTTACTGCTGGTAATTATATGGTGCTATAGCTGACATTTATTTACTGTAGAAGCTAAAAAGCAAACGTCACTAATCGGGCGAAGTAAAATGTGCATCAGAAGCATGTAGGTGAGCAGTTTAGTATATGTCGTAATGTTCAAAATGCCATACTGCTTAGAACTCAATAGCAGACTGTGCACAAGCTAAATGCAATTAAATGCTTTTCTAAATAAAGTCTTACTGTCAGTGCTAGACAAGGACTGGGAAGAGAGTCCTCCTGCCTTCCTTGTCATCCAGTGTTGGGTACAGCTTGGACCATTCTTCATCTTCGAGGTGTAATTTGTGTTTGAATCAATTTTGTACTGTACCCGCTTATTGTGGAGTCACACCACTGATATTCTGAATTTTATTTTCCCTAAATAGATCAAGTGTCTGATTTGTCATCGCAGATTTCTGCTGTGGTTATGAGGTCATGCATCTTGTCTTATTCTTCACATTTGTACAGTCCAGAAGGAGCTTTATCTCCTTCTGTGTGAGGAAGAAACTTCCAAGTCCTCCTTCAGTGAGCTGGAAATACCATCTTTTACCTTCCTTCTTCATTCTCCAGTTATGAATTAGAAAACCATATCAGCCTGTTGTGAGGTACAATATCTACCATTTTACTGTTATTCCTTGCTTGCTATAAAACTATGTGTTCTGTGATCAGCAAAGTAGGGGGAAGCAGTAGGTGTTGCAAGTGCCATGCATATTTTTGCCATCATCCAGATGTGCTTGTGTTTTGTATTTTGAAATATGAGATTTTTAAAAACTAAAAGTAATAGTAAGCTAGCATTATTTTATTCAGTGTGTCATGGCTGTGATCTACGTCATGGTCAAGAAGTAAGTTTCTTGTAAAACTTGGTGTGGTGCTGTGTACATGCATAGCCATAGGATGCTTCTGTCTAGTAAAGCAGGCGCTGGATGATGGCCGTTTTATTAACTGTGCTTATTTTATTGCTACTTCTTTTAGCTTGAGATTCATGTCTTATGTGACTGCATGCCACCTGGCCAGCCCCCTGTGTTTGATACCCTTTGTTTTTCATGTGGTCCTTGTTACTGCAGTATTTCAAATTCTGTAGATAGTGATATACCTTTTAAAATGTCTCTTTGAGGCCAGGGAACACCCATATTACGTACCATGGGGCTGAGACACACAGGCTGAAAGATTCATCCAGTGCTGTGTAAGAAGAGTGTGTCTACAGGTCATGGCCCAGTGTTAATAAGATGATTTTTGTCCTCTCTTAATGGAGACCAATACACTGTGAATCATAAAACTCATCCTATGAAAAAGTACCAGGCGTCTGGAACCGAATTCCAGTTGGCTCATTTTGTCTCTGTATAAAATGAGTTGCAGTTTTCTGGCACATGAAGGTATAAATTGGAAAGCCTGTCTTGGTGTCTTTTGAGCTGCTAGTTTATGATCAGAGTTACATTAAGTATAATGGACACAAACACAAAGATGGTTACACAAGTACTTTAACAACTGAATACTATTCAGTAGTAGAAATATTGCTGTAATTTACAAATGCAGTTATTGAATCTTGTTCACGACTCCAGAAGCATAACTATGCAATGTGAACTGGAGGAAACTGCTAGCTTTTAAGTTTACCGTCTGATGAGCAGTGGAGTGTAATGGGATGTTGCCTTCCACACCAAAGCTGACTTAAAAATACTACAACTGTTATGGCCGTTTGCCACTATTTTCGACTGTGGTTGCACAACTGTTGGTGAGAGTTTGTGAGAATACTGGATCACTGAACTGATTGGGGTTAAAAATAACTTTACAAGAACAAAAGAAATGGTTGTGGAGGGCAGCTGTTTTTCAACTGACTCTTTAGCTGGTGCAGTTTGCTCATAAGACAATTTGTGTGTTTATGCAGTGGGGGTGTGTAAATGGCAATGGAGAGGTAGAAGAGAAGTGGAATTAGTAGAGTGAGACCTGTTAGCTTCTTTTGAGCAAATGGTATGTGAGATTACTGTTGGTGTTCCTGTAATCTAGTCAAGGGAGAAACTTGTTGCTTGGTTGTAACAGCTGTTGACCCCACCACGTCCCTAGTCTGCATGGTGGCCTAAATCTCACTTTCTGTGCCTGTCGGGGCTTTTTCATTTGTTACCGCAAGCTGTATCACAGCAAAGCCCATGGGCAGACCTGCATCTGCAAAGGCAGTGAATGGGACAGATTCTCCTTGGGCTGTTTGGTATCCAGAACTCCCAGTCCCTCACTGTCCAGGAAAGCAATTTGCTTTTTTCTCCTACTGAGTTTGTTTTCACAAGAAGTTCTTGGCCTGGGTACCAGTGTGAGTCAGTTAAACGCCAGAGGATACATCCATGCAGCTAAATGATAGCTTAATTGTAGCAGGGCTGTGTCTGCCTGTCACTCTCCAGGTCTCGACATGGCTAGTCCCAGCAGCAGCAGCTGGGGAGGGGCAGAGAGGTATCAAGGGTGGCAAGCTGATGGGAGCTCCAGGTCAGTACTGGGGCTGGTGGCCTGTGCTGGCCTCCATCCTGTGTTAGTTTGCTTCTCTTGATGACTGGCCTGTGTAGAAAGGTTTCCCAGTGCTGGAATGGCACTTCCATTTAGTTACGTAAACTCTTGTGAAGTCTCCTGCCATTAGCCACAAGACCATGAGAGCTGGTGTTTCCTCTTGGATTCATTACAAACTGTTGTTTCTTCCCCAAATTGATTTTTTCAGTTCATGAAGAGGATTAACTGCATGAGATAGCATGTCTCAAACTATGGTTTGCTCATTGCTGATGATTTTTGAGGCAACAGTAGGGTCACAGGCTTTGTGTTAAATTATCTTAATTTTTTTTTAACTTACTAAAGGTTTCTGAGAGATTTGGAGGACAGTTAGTAATCTGTTGGCTTACAAAATCTGGGAAATGTGTTTTCTTTGTTTGCTTTTTTTCTCTCAGCAAACTCAGGTTTTGGTAGACCATCCTAAGTACTCAAGACCCAGAGAAATGGGAAGCAGACAAGTTTTTATTTAAGTGATGTAAGACATCCATTGCAGCCACTACTGCTGCCTATCTGGGAGGAATACAGAGAAATTGCCCAAGTGGCCAGGGATCAGGTTAGGAAAGCCAAGGCCCTGACAGAATTAAATTTGGCCAGAGATGTCAAGG
>NW_010308387.1:0-735 GCF_000700745.2 Antrostomus carolinensis
TGAAACACAAGGAAAGATGGTGGTGGGAGGTACTGGGAACCATTCCTGCACCAGTGCATTGTAGCTTACCTCTGAAGCAATACATCCTCCAGCTGACAACAACAAAAACACAGCCACCTTCCTCCCAAACTGAAGCAATGGAAGATCAACCACAGTGACAGGCAGAGAGAAGCACAGCAAAGGCCAGGAATTCTTTTATCTCATTTTATCTGCTGTGGCCAGGAGGCGTTAACTGCACCCGCCACAGTGCTGACACAGGAAGAAATGTGGTGTAATTGTACTACCCGTAAGAATGGTGTAACTGCCGTGCTGTCCAGCCTGGCGGGGCATTTGCTTGAAGGCCCTCAACAAGTTTGTGATGAGAGTAATGGCGTATTTTATCTCTCCTTGGGCATATTTGCTTAGTGTAATTTCAAAAGCTTAAGAGAGCCTATAGCCTACAGAAAGGAAGAACTGAGGGATATGAACACAACTAGTGAAAGGAATGAAGTTTTCAAACCAGAATATGCCAAGCTCCTCTGCTTAAATGGTCAAACAACTTCCCCTTTCTTGCACCAAAACAGACAGAAAATTAGTACAACCCTTTGTCACTTCAAATCTTGTATCCTGTAGGAAGACCTTCAGTTGAGAGTACTTGTCTCACTCTTAAAATAGCCCCCCAAACCACCTTCACCAGAGCCTCTGCTTCCTCCCCCGTCCCAGATGCAGCACCCTCCACCTCCTTCCCCCAGCAGG